>NC_056739.1:1785157804-1785420304 GCF_019279795.1 Protopterus annectens | reverse complement strand
AGATTGGAGTAATTCGATTATGTGAAGTGTTCCCATATATATACATATATATATGCTTAATATTAAAGTAACAGCGAGATGAACATTTAAAATGTTGTGGGGATGTTTCATCGAGAAAGGTAAGTAGAGTCGGATGTGATGAGAGCATTTTTGCATGTGCATGAGAGTCAGGGGTAAGGGGGATACGTGAGGGGACAGATTTTGTATGTTTGCGTGTAATGTGTATTTTGTAGGATTAATCAGAATTAATTTTGTAGGACATCAGAAATCCCTCTGGCTTTGTCCCTGTTCTAAACCAGACTGAACCTTACTTCTTCCTCCTATTTTTCTCTTCTTACTATACCCCTTCCTTCTGTGCTATGTCCTCTCGGCAACAAGATTCTATGGAAGCCATCTATATACTAGCCAGTGCTTTTTTTTTTTCCTCTGCAACCTTCTTTTTCTCCTTTTTGTCTTATAAATGATAACATTAAACCCTTGAGTTTACCTGTACCTGTGTTTATCTTAAACTATGCATTGACTCTATACTACTTGTCTTAAACATAATTTTTATTTTTTTTCTTTCCAAATATTGTTAATTTTCCTATGTATAGCAATTTAGAATTTTTTTAAGTATTGTAATTTTTTTTGAAGTATTGTATTTTTTAACTATTGTTTTCTGTAATTTTACTTTGCTTGGAGCTTATCTCCCTGGGCCTCTACTGAAAAGGGACATATATCCAGCTAGACTAGCACAGTCAACAAATGTAAAATAAATAAATAAAATAAATAAATAAATTAAGGTCAGGCTTAGGTAAGGGGATAGATATAGTATTGTTAGTGTGTTATTGCAAGTGTTTGTGTGTTTCAGTTTGTCTTGTGAAGTGCCAGTATTATGGGAAAGTTTTTATCAAGGTAAGGTATGGGGTTAGAGTTAACACCCATTGCTAAACTGGTGCAGAGCGGCAGATCACATCATATCTGGGAAAGCACATATTCACTAACCCAGGAAATTGCACACCTAATAACCTTCTGCTCATTCAGCCAAATGTTTGCCACTAAGCAGATGCTGAGAATGTTGAATTAAATTCATGCCTCCTATGTCTATCTATCTATTTGTCTGTCTATCTATCTATCTATCTATCTATCTATCTATCTATCTATCTATCTATCTATTTATCTATCTACAGTGGATATAAAAAGTATACACGCACCTGTTAAAATCCCAGGTTTTTATGATATAAAAAATGAGACCACAATAAATCATTTCAAAACTTATCACACCTTTAATGTGACTTATAACCTGTTCAATTCAATTGAAAAACAAGCAAATCTGTTAGGGGAAAAATATAAAAAAATAAAAAAGTACAATAAGCTGGTTGCATAAGTGTGCACACCCTTAAACTAATACTTTGTTGAAGCATCTTTTGATTTAATTACAGCATTCAGTCTTCTTGCATTTTTTTGTATCATAAAAACCTGGCATTTTAACCAGGGTGTGTACAATTTCTATATTCACTGTATCTATCTATTTTTATCATGTTGGTACTCACAGATATGTGAAATGCTGTATTTTCCATACTGTAGTGTCCTGTCTGATAATATCAGACTGCAAACCTTTCTCCTTCATAATAAAAATCAGTTCTCTGACCCTTTCTATTTTTGTGACATTTAGGAAACATTTTAAGGCTAACTTCCTACACTCACATCAGTAAATTCAGAGACAGCTAAGTCTACCAGAAAAAAGCACATAACTAACTCAAAACACAAATTACCCTTGTGAAATCCAAACATATACAGGCTGTACAATAGAAGAAAAAAGTCATAGCCACATAGCCAAGATTAGGAAGTGCTATGCCCAGTATGACAAACATATTATCATCAATCTAAACAAACAACTAAGAGGGCAAGTTAAGTCTGCTAAAGTTAAATTTGAAGAAAAGATAGCCTTTCAGGCTAAGGACAACCACAGGGCTTTCTTTAACTATGTACAAAACCATCATCAGAAGTCTGGGCTGGAAGACATGTAATCAGGAAGTAACTGAACAGTTGCATAGCATACAGTAAACATAAACACCAGTTTATTAACCTTAATAAATGCAAGTCCACAAGGAAGTAACTAAAATAAAAAAATTACGCATTTTAGAATAAGAAAGCCTCTTCACAAGATGAGTGCATAACTGCAGAAAAAGAAATTGTAAAAAATACTTTGCACTTGATCCTTAAAGTTTTAAAAGTTAATTAGTTGTAGCTGACACAGAAGGAAATACTGTCAGCCTAGCTATCTGGAATTTTGTAAACAATTATACATAATTTGTGAATATTAGTATGATTTATATAGAAGTGTGACAGAGGGAGATTCTGCCAGCACAGTTATATGGAAGGTTGTAAATGGTTATTTGCCATTTGTGAATATCAACATGATTCATATGCTTGTGTTACAAGTGTATTGGAACTGTATGCGTATCAGATGGTTTATACAGACGTGTGCTGAAGAGGTATGTTGTAGAGTACTCTACTTAAAGATGTATCCACAGTGTACCCTACTGGAAAAGAACAGAAATGTATATAAACTATTGTAATTGTGTAAATGTATATGTTTTAATAGTAGGAACTGGCACAGAAAAGGTTAACTTGCAAAACTTCAGAAAAATAGTTGAAATTAAATTTTCTTATAACTTCGTCATAAAAGATGGTTTCAGTGCAACAGGAGTTATAATGTCTAGAACCAGAAGTTTTTTGTATTGTCTTTAAATGTGGAGGAATGTAGATTATTTCATGACTTACGCCATTTGCCTTAGATCTAAGAGAAGTCCTTGTTTATGTATTCTCACAGAGAGATGCTAAATGTTATCAGCTGCAATGGGGGTTTTCAGCTGGGATAGTCAGATGACAAGAAGTGATGTCATGCTGCAAGTATCCCAGCAGCAGTATTTGAGACATTTATTTAAGAACTCTCTGAGAGAGGTAGAGCATTTTGTATTTTGTCTTTGACCTGGCAGCATCAGCTGGAAGACCCACTCACCACATCTGTCTTGCCTAACTCTGTAAGTAAGTTAACTAAGGTACAGTGATTTCTGTTAGATTCAGACAGGAATATAGTGAAGTATAGCTTAGATGTTTTCTTTATTTATTTCAGACTGTCCTGCAATGTTGTTTTAAGTATTTCCTGTGATTTTGAACTCTGATGTAACTGTGATTATTTACTGAGTATTTTCTTGTTCTTTTATTATTCATTATTAAATATATTTAAACCTTTCATTATGGCTGATATTTGTGAGACATATTTAAGCTCTGAGAGTATTTGCACATTTATTTGGTGACACTGTGGGCTACTCCTAAATACCTTGCTCTTGGTCAAACTACCATTTGGATTTATAGTAACATTACACATTAAGATTGAACAGCATTTGTTAAGGGTCTTAAAATAATTGATAAAGAGTTGGCAGGTGGCAGTTAGAACTACGTTATAGTCTGAGTAAAAGGGGGCATAGCTAGTGAACCTGTGCCAGCCTGTCCTAGGTGTGTGTGTGGGTTTATGTCTAAATCAAATCTCAAACAGTGTATGTGTCAGCTACTTGAGCAGGGATACAAAGCACTGGTTGGACAGAGAGGGTGCTGGAGGTCTTGACTTGGCCAGTCGGCTGAGATTTCAACTTTAAAGCTGTGCCAGTGGGAAATCTTATATGGGATATGAAGAAAGAGGGAGAAACCAGCCTCAGACTGACTGTGGTCTCTGTGTGCTCTTAAGGGAAATTGCACTTGATGCAGAGACCTGCATCTGTAAATATTGTGTGTGTGTGCCTGTCATCCTCCCAGTGTGTACGTCACCCACTGTTGCCAGTGGTGAGGATTGAGGCTCCTTGATTACTGGGCAACTGGTGGGGAATCACAGTCACTATTGCTTTTTTATAGTACCTATGGGAAACATTTTCTGCATTGTTTGGCTACCAGTCAGTTTTTATCATGTGAATTTTATGCACATTAATTTAAATTGTATTTATGCTTGGCTTAGTTTGCTTTGTAGAATTTGTTTTATCTGCATTTTAAGTGCAGCAACTTGTCTGTTCATGATCGGTCTTTAAAGCAGCTGCAAGAAAGTAATAACATCATGACATTAGGACAAAATCAAGTTAGTTGTGCTTATTGTTGTCAAAGTTTCTTTACTGTCAGCTTTTAAAAGTATATCACATCTACCATGCACCACTGTCCAAAACCAAAATTAATACATAAATAAGCAATCCATAAAATACATCATGTGATTACATGGAGTTTGTGTAGCAAAAAGCAAATTATTTAACAGGTGGAATCCTTCTGTCATGAAAATATATCTGCAAAAAGTACTATATATGAGCTCTCTGATCATATAGCATTTTTACTTGGAGTCAAGATGCACTGTGTAATAACAAAGAGTAGTTAGGATGTGATAGTTCCGTGACAAGCTGCTTGATACCGCGTTAGGTCATATGACCTGTAAGACTGGCAAGGCAGAGTAGAAATACTCATCAGTATAAGTTAAATTACAACTTTCAGAAAAGCAGATATAACTTTTATTAACAAAAGAGAACAGTGACAATTTAATAACCTCTTACTCATGACACTTTTGCTGTGTGCCCAGATGATATGGAATAAAATTGTGGTTAATTAATGTATCTTATGCTTGTAGTAAATTATACATGCATGGTTTTAGGGAGCTACATGAATCTTCACTTTGTCAAATCCTTTATAAAATGATTTCCTAAATTTTGGGAATATAAATAACACGTAATTCTTGAAGAAATTTAAAAAGAAATAGCATAGTAATGCTTAAAATATAGTAAAGCCAGGTCTTTTGCTATCAGATATGTGATTAAAAGTCGCATATGTATAAACTTGGCATGTCTATGATGTAAAAGTAATGAGTATGGAGTTTTTCATTCACTTTCTTATCTAGCTGGGAAAGCCACATTCAGGGCTTTTTCCGCACTTGGTTTGTATCATTGGTTGAAGAGAAAGTCAGGAAGATCAGACATAAAAGACTAAGCAGTGATGTTAAAAAAGCTTGTCTATGAACTCCTGTCCAAACACATATAACTACATCAAATATGCTGTGTAACCAATTTTTTTCATTACCAGATAAACAGGTTAAACATATAGGAACACAACTAGAAATTGTCAGAAATACAAATGCCAAGTTGTATTAATAATAACAATACAAATGCTCAGTTTCTCAAACATGTTGAGGAAACTTCCCAAGCCACTCACCCAAAACCTGCATAAGGATCAAGCAACCTAATATATGACTCACTTTTGCCAAGTCTACTCATGTATTCCTAGGAGCAACATCCTGTATTACTCACTCCAAGCAATTAAGTAATCTTCCCAGGAAAAGAAAAGGGGGAGTCTTTTTTTAACTAGAATTCATCTATCTATGAAACAACCACCAAGTTGCCTAAAAGGTACCTTTTTTTGGGGGGGGTGTAGCTTCAAGACTGCCAACGACATTGTTTAACTTAAGAAGCTCTCATCTAATTCCTAAAGTGAAAAAGACATAAGCATGTAACATAAATTAAGCCATCTTCACTCAAATATAGAATAGCTTGCACTAGTTAAAAAGGATTTTTATCTACAAATCCCCAATATTTCAAAGTTGAAATACTCAAGGACTTAGCTGCTCTAGCAACCCTTTGACAAGTCAGATTCTAGTAGTCTCTGTTGTTGCTGCACTAGTTGCCTCTTTTTGTAGATAAGCAAGAATCAAATTCAGTCCAGATAACAGTTACACTAAAAAGCCACAAAAGATATCATGTGTTCCACAAAGAAATACTCTTGCAGTAATAATCAAGCAAGTCTTCATTTAGCACCTTCATCCTTTGAAATGGCTAATAATTACATAGCAAGACTAAATTACTTGTTAAAATTGACTCCACAGTGATCATATGACCCAAACTTTAAAATAAAATTATAATTCACAATCTTAGTATTAAATAAATGATAAGTTAATAATATTTTATTTTATATAGTCGTAGACGAGGATACACCCATTTTTTTATCAAATAATTCACTTTATTTTAATATAGATAAATGTACATAAAGTATATATGAAAAATACAATTGTAACTTGTAAAAAATGTCAATATACTTATAAAATGCATATAATATTCATTAAAATACCTATAAAATCTCATAATTTTGCCAATATTTGCTTTAAAATACACTGTATAGTAATTGATTTTTTCAAATGTGGGGGAAGGGAGCATATAGGCATTGATTACCGTAACACTTCTGTTTGCTAAGTTGTTTCTCAACTGCCCCCACCTGTGGTACAATTATTACCTTATCAATATCCAAAAAAATAAACATTTTTAAAGCTTTGGCATTGTTGTGGAACTTTACTAAGAAAACTTTTATGTATCTTTTTTACACATATTATAATTACATTCAGAAATACATTCACTAGGAATCTTCTCAGTTTTACCTATACAGAATACTGTTTATGTTAAACAAGTTGCTAAATATACTACTGCTTTGCTAGCACAATTATTACAACCCCTAATTCCAGGTGGTCAGATTTTACTGAAATTTTACCATAATTGTTAGTACTAATGATGAAATATGTCACATTTTTTGGTTATGAGATTCTGCAATGCATCTCTCTTTCCATTAATTTTTTTCTATCAAACATATTTTGAATGTTCCATGGACTCTTATATATAATGCTATGGAATTTCTCTATGACCTCTTATATAGCTGTGACACCCCACCACTGGTCCAGTAATCAAGGATCCTCAATCCTCACCACTGGCAACAGTTGGGGACTTACATTAGGAAGATGACAGGTACACCCACAATATTTCCAGATGCAGCTCTCTGCATCAAGTGCAATTTCCCATAAGAGAACACAGAGACCACAGTCAGTCCAGGCCTGTTTTTTTCCTCTTTCTCCAGATCCCCAATAAGACTCTCCACTGGCACAGATATAGAGTTGAGATCTCAGCTGAGTGGCCAAACCAAGACATCTAACACTCTCTCTGTCCAACCAGTGCTTCATGTCCCTGCCCAAGTAGCTGACACACACACTCATGGAGATTTGTTTTACACACCCACACACACATGCACTCACTCACACACACACACACACACACACACACACACACACACACACACACACACACACACACACACACCTGGAAAAGGCTCACACAGGTTTACTAGCTATGCCCCTTTTTGCCCAGACTATAAGGTAGTTACTACTGCCACAAGTGAGCTCCTTGTCAGCTACTTTAAGGCCCTTAACCAAGTGTGCCCAATCTTACTGTGTAATGTTACTATCAATACAGATGATAGTTTGACAAAAACAAGGCTATTAGGAGTGGCCTACACAGTGTCACCAAATAAATATGCCAGTACTCACAGATCTTAAATATCTCTAGAAAGACCAGCCACAATGAGAGGTTTAAATATATTTAATAATAAATAATAAAATAACAAGACAATACTAAATATACATTTATAGTAACAGAGTTCAAAATCACAGGAGATATTTAAAACAACATTGCAAGACAGCCTCAAATAAATAAATAAAAATATCTAAGCTAAGGTTTGCTATATTTCTGACTATGTCTAAGAGAATTACTATACTCTAATACACTTACTTAATTAGAGCAGCAAGGCAGATGTGGTGAGTGGATCTTGATGTTTTCAAGTCAAAGACAGAATACAGAATGCTAGTCTCTCACAGAGACTTCTTAAATTAATATCTCAAATATTACGTCTGGGATAGCTTGCAGAATGACATAATTTCTTGTCATCTGACTCTATCCCAGGTAAAATCCCCACTACTAAAAGATAGCAGTATTTAGCATCTACCTGTGAAAATACATACACAAGGGCATTTCCTCAGATCTTTGCAGATCCTGGAGGTCATAAAACAATGAAACAATTCCAAGATGATACAGAAAACTTCTCAGCACAGACATTCCCCGGGATTGATGAAGCTTGCTCCAGGTGCAGGCATAGCGTTGGTGATCTAACACCAAATATGACTGCTGAGTGATTCAGGTACGAGCTGTTTCCATGTGCACTACCTGCGTACGCCATGCCCGCAGAGCTCCCAGCACATGTATGCTAATCACATGTGCAGCAGCGTAGCATGCAAATGAAGGTATATAGCGATTCAGGAAGTGGTGCAGATGTAGTGTAGGCATGCAGAAATGTAAACTGAAATAAACAGTTTGCATTTTTCAAACATAAAATCGGAGCCATGACTGTGGACCAAACTCATGTATTATACTGTTAATATATGCAAATGGCTAAATATATAGTCATTGGCATAAAACAACATGCACAAAATATGAAAAAGAACATTTAATATTATGCCCACACTAACGCGAAGTTAAAACGCAGGTCATCGGTGCGCAAAGGGGATGGCAAGGAATATACAAAAATATCAAATAAAACTGCAATGAAACACATATCATGATTTCCCCATAATAGTGAATGGCAGGCATGCTACACCATACTCATGGCACAAGGGTTGCTAAGGGGCAGTGACAGTGTTATGTGCAGTAGCTAGGAATTAGTAGGCAATGCCATGCAAATGAGAGGAGTAATACTGAATCGCAGATTTCCCACTGGTGTAAGGATGCACAAAACAGTGTAACGTTATAACACCGAGGTGAGCCCTTGAGATAAAAATGACATCGAGAGAGGGGTGTGTCGCCATTGCTGTAAGCACGTTGGAGCATTGCTAACCCGGTTTACCTGTTGCTAAGCAAAGCTGCAGGATAGAGGTGTGTTGAAGTAGCCATAGCTTGGATTAGCTGAGAGCACACAAGGTAACTGAATGTGCATGTGAACGTAGATGAAAACGCGTTGTAAACTCGGTAAGCGTCTGTGCGCGGTGTGCACCAGAGTGGAAACAGGAAGGATATGGGAAAAAGATAAGGAAATGCTGCAGCATGGAAATAGGTATACAAATGAGTAATTAACACCTAGGAACCCACAGTGGGCCATTGACAACAGCTAACAAGGCTGCTAGCAGCTACCTGCAGAACAGGAAAGGGCGGCGCTGTACTGCAAAGAAAACAGAACTGTCAAAACAGAACAAAGCAAAATTGCAATAGAACAGCTACAAAATACATTTTGCAATACATTCCTGGGTAGGGAAAGTACTAAAAAGAAAGCCGGCAACTGGATGCATGCCTGTCAATGGGAGGGGATTTGGGTTGAAATGTGAAATAAAGGGCAACAGATTAATCATGGCAGGCAATCATAATTTAACACCAAAGGCCCCACAATTGTAGTACTCACTGTAAAACCCATAATTAAGATACCCTGCCGCTGAATTTGCACATACACACCCAATGACATCAGCAGCATCCAAAGCACAATAGTATAAAGTGTGAAAGCACCTCACACACACTTGTGTATTCCCAAACACTCTGCACCATCGGGGTAAACAGTCATGGAACTTTTAAAATGTACATGGTTGGGGCTGCCATAGCTTTGACTCATCAGCATGTGTTGGAGACTGAAGGTGGTGTGGAGGATGATGCTGAAAACCACTTCAGGCACTGGAGGAGAAGAAGAGTGTTCAGACCAAGGGTAACGTACCAGGGGCTAAATGATCTGGAGATAGTAGAGCATTACAGGGTGGACAGGGACACCATGCAGCAACTTGTTGAGATGTGCCAGCTACGCCTCAGAGCAAGAAATAATAGAGGGGAACCCATCCCAGTGGACACAAAGGTATGTGTAAGCTTGAAAATACTAGCCACAGGTACCTTCCAACGGCCAACTGGGGATATCCTGGGGGTCTCACAGGCATCAGAATCCAGGGCACTCCACCAGTTCCTGGATGCCATGTTACCACATGCAAATGAGCACATATACTTCCCCCGAACACAGGAGGAGTTGGCCAGCAATATGCGTCTCTTCCACCGTGTGGCAAAATACCCGGAGGTACTGGGTGCAATAGACTGCACGCACATACACATCAAGTCACCACCCGGTGAGCAGGGTAGGTGCTACATAAACCGCAACGGATACCCCTCCATCAACTGCCAGGTCATGTGCAATGCCCAGGGCATTATCATGGATGTGTGTGCTGGCAGCCTTGGAAGCTATCATGACTCCCACACGTGGCATGCCTCACAGCTGTATCAGGTAATTGCCAGGGGCGACTTCCCATATGGCCACCTGGTGGGGGATGCTGGCTATGCACTGGAACCGTGGATGATGACTCCCTCCAGAAATGCACACACACCCATGCAAGAACGCCATAATGAGGCACACGCACAAACTAGAATCATCATAGAGCATGTGTGTGGGATGCTGAAATCACAGTTTCATTGCTTAGACATATCTGGTGGATCTTTGCAGTACTTTCCAGGCACATGTGCCCACATCTTCATAGTATCTGCCATGCTACACAATATGATCCAGTGGAAACAGCTGCAGCAGGGACAGAATGGGAAAGGCCCTCACAGCCCATCACCATTGCCAAGGACCCCACAGGCACAGAGGTACTCAGACCACAAACACCCTGAGCCAGCCCCAGTAGGCAGATGGAGGCGTGCCCATTATGCCCATGCCTTGGCAAAGAGGGAACGTATAGCACACACATTGACTGTGTAGGCACCTATGGCTGACACCCTACTCCACCTGCACACACAGTAAACATGGATGGCACACACACAAGACCACCTTTAAATTGTCATGTATAGTGTGTGCATCCTACAGAGGCAACCCTCAACTATTGCACACACAGCCACTATTGGCACAAGATAAGTCAACACCTGAACAGCAAATTAAGGTAGCAGCATGTACTGATACTGTATGTATAGGTTCATAGGTACATAGGTAGGTATTTGGCTAAATGCCCGAGGCCATTCATATGCCAGGCCGAAATGTGTCAGCTGTTGCCATCCCATTGATTAACTAACTGTCCCTCTGTGGAGCAGAGCCAATTGCGGGATCCCTGGGGTGTACCCACTGTTCCCCATCCAGTCTGCAAGGTGTCCCTGGAGTGTTAGTGAGGGGCTCTGTATAATGTAATCAGGAATGTAGTTCCAAAGCATGGGGAGTACCTGTGACAGGAATCTGTCACACCAGCATCTTCCAGTTATGGTTGTGGCAAGGTTTAGCTCATTACAGTGTGTGGCTCACTGTGACATGGATTCCCATAGGTGGAGCATATCCATTAAGCCTGACTTGGACATGGCTTTGTTGGGCAGCAAAGATCATCTCTGAGTAAACGAGTTGCCACTGAGTAATGCAAGAGTTCATGCAGTCTGGCAGCATAGGACATTTTTGTCTGTTTACAGTTAAAAGCATTCTTGAGTCTACTCCTTGATCTGTTTAAAACTTTCATTTAGTGGCTACAGCTAGGAACTGTATTTTTTCCCACCCATCCTCACTAGTGTTGTGTGTTCTTATACTTGGTGGCTTTGCAGTTGCCCGCCCATACTGTATATTTGATCTGTGACACTCCTCCCAGTCTAGTATCATTAGTTCACTCAATCTGATAGAGTACATTTGTGAAGGCCAACCCACTCAGATTCTTAACATTGAATTAACTTCTGTTTCAGCTTTCTCCATTTCTACTTTACTGGAAAAAAAAAATTCTAAGTTTGCTTCCCCCCTTTCCTGTGGCAGGTCAGATACAGATTTGCTGTGTCCCGGACTGTTTGTGAGCTCCTAAGCACCCCCTCCACTTAACTGGGGTTAAACTATTCCTGGCGCCATAAAGTCTGTTCTTCAAAATTTCCCTTGCAACTAGCCATCTTTTTAGTTTTAGCAATCATCTGTTTCTTTGATCTCAGCACTTGTTCAGAACTCATTGTAAGCACTAAATATGTTACAAATTACTACAGCACTCAACTTTCCTCACTTGTCTAGAGGAAAACAGTTTTTAGTACTTAATAAATAAGCACCTATTCAGGCATGTCTAAAGGTCTGCTCCCGGTGTTTTCTCCTGTCTACCTGATGAATATGGGCATCTTGGTAAAATGCAGCAATTGCCTCATGTACACAGACAACCCTCTCCTCCTACCACCCAACACTACGACCTGTGAGAGATGCACTTATATAGCCAAACTGGAAGCAAAGCTCTCTTCTCCAAAGACTGGCCTAGACAGTCAAGAGGAGAAGGTAAACACTTGCACCGCACCACAATCATCACATAGTCCCTCAAAACCTACACCACCAAAACACACACACAGAAGCACAAAACACACACCTATATTCATGGAGGCTCTCAGTACAAATCTGCCCAAACAACATAGACCTCCAAAGCAGAAATGCAAGCAACCTCCACCCCCCAATACAACCCAAATGACACATAGCCCACATACTCAGTGTGCCACTCAACTACAGCCCATAAGGCATAATGTACCGAACACTCAAGTCATATGTGACTCTATAGTCAGGCACACTGATGTTCCACTCACCAGGCTAAACAAGGAAAAAGTTACTGTCAGCTGCCTGTCAGGTGCCAGGATCTGCCACATAATGCACACACTCAGGTCACTCCACAACAAATACAAATATGACTCTGTCATTGTCCATGTTGGTGTGAATGACCTGAGATGTACCTTCCTGGACTACATGAAAAGAGACATGGAGGAGCTCTCCAATCTTGTAGCCCAGGCCGGTATGACCCTAGCCCTGAGTAGCATCCTGCCGTCACAGAATGACACCACAGTACAAGGACAAAATGATTGACTTTAACAATTGGCTAAGCTTCTGGTGTCATTCTAAGGGAATCCAATATCTGTCTGCTTGGGATGACATGATCGACAGACCACGCTACTTTGCCAGAGATGGCCTGCACCTGTCGCCCTTGGGATTATGGATACTGGCAAAGGCTCTTGTTGCCCCTATAGTGCCTTTTGTAGGCAAGGTTCAAATGACAAATTCAACATTGTAACAGGTACAAGCAAGCAATATCTGAGGGAAATGCTACTTAATACTAGAAGTTTAAACCTCAAAATGCACTCACTTGGGGCACTCCTTAAAACGGAGAACATTGACATCTGTGCAGTGACAGAGACCTGGTTCAAAGCTCCAGAGAGAACCCATGCATTACCAGGCTATAATTCATACCACACCTTTCGGCCACCAAACCCAGACCGAAACATTAAAGGTGGAGGCGTGTCCATATTCATTAAGGATATTTACACCTCCAAGCTAGTTGCTCAGCATAATGCATCCAAGATTATCCAAGTTTAACTAACTCTGGGCAAAACTGCAATCCAGATTGTAGCTTGCTACAGACCCCCCCCCCCCCACCATGCCCCAGGATTCCCAGTCCTCTTTTCTTGATACACTGGAAAATATTAAGGTAAAACACAACACTCTAATAATGGGTGATTTCAACTACCCTACCATTAAATGTGAAAACTACTTATGTTCCAGCTCTTTTGCTCAATGTTTTCTGGAAATCATCAATTCCAAAGCCTTGGATCAACTTATCCACACCCCCGCCAGGGGCAGCAATATCCTAGACCTGGTCATCACTAACATGGATGACCGGTGTTCCACACCAGAGGTCAGCTCCTCGTTGGTCAGATCTGACCACAGGCTAATCACCCTAGACATCCACATCCCACTCCCACCCCCCATTAGGAAAACAACCATAAAAAATTTCTCCAAAGCCAACTTCACGCTTCTTAAGACAGAAGTAGCAAACTTCATGACACCCATGCACATAGACAATAGAGTTACAACTGCTGAATCCTACACAAATGCACTTTATAAGCACTTACACAAGTGCATGGATCGTGCTATCCCTAACAGAACCAAGATGCTATCCTCCAAAAAAAGGAAGCTAATCTGGTGGTCTTCTGTCATAAACAAACTCTATAGCAGAAGAAAGAAACTGTTGCAAAAAAGAGTAAACTCCCCCGATTGGAGGAACTCCCTGGTCAGCCTCAGTAAGAAGCTGAGATCCCTCATAAAATCCTCCAAAGCTAGTTATGAAAATAAAAATTGCCACTGATTCTAAAGACAACCACAAAGCATTCTATAGCTATGTCAAAAATCTCAATGGCAAAGCTCAGATCTGCTCTCAGTTACAGCACAATGACACTAAATATACAGAACCAACTGATATTGTCAACATCCTGGCAGATAGGTTCACTGCTAACTTTACCCCCTCTCACCCCCTAAAGGGCCCATATTTATACCAGAAGAATGCAAAGTTCCTGTAATTATGGCTGCACAGGTAAAAACCTCACTCTTCAAAGCCAAGAACACAGCATTCATGGGACCTGACAACATCCCAGGCTGTCTTTTACATGAACTACAGAATGAACTGGCACCCCACCTAAGTACCATGGTCAGTCATACCCTCACCTCAGGCTTTGTGCCCATTGAATGGTGCCCAGTGACAGTTATCCCACTCCACAATGGGGGGGGGGGGGCACAGCAGACCCCAGGAACTACTGCCCCATTAGCCTGATGAGCCTCGTCTTCAAGGCCAAGGAACGCATCATCATGGAACTCATAAACAAAGACATTGGAGATCTCCAAACTCTGGACCCCACACAGTGTGGGTTTGTAAAAGGCAGATCATGTCTCCTAAACCTGATAGACTTATTTGAAGGAGTCACCAAAGCCATAGATGAGGGTAAGGTGGTTCACACAGCCTATCTAGATCTCGCCAAGGTGTTTGACACCATCCCCCACTCTGGAATTATAGAGAAAGTCACTAAACTAGGTATAAATCCCTATGTCACAAGATGGGTTGCCAACTGGCTTACTGACAGAACCCACACTGTGAAAGTAGCAGACTCCAAATCAGACTTCAGACCAGTGCCAAGTGGAGTACAACAGGGTTCAGTCCTGGGTCCTCTCCGGTTTGGTATCTACTTCTCTGAAGTACAGGCTAACACAAAAGGTCTTTAGCTAACTAAATTTGCAGATGACTGCAAACTAGGAGGCATAATTGAAACTCCTAACGATGTGGACATCCTACAAAAGGGCCTCACTGAGACAAATGCCTGGTGTCAAAGACATGGTCTCAAGCTCAATGTCAAAAAGTGCATTGTCATCCCCTTTGGTAAAAACTCTGTACCCATGAACTACTACATAGGCGGTAGTCTACTTAACACCAAAAGTGTGATAAGAGACCTTGGGACACAGGTGGACAGTAGTCTCTCCTTTGATAATCACATTGCCACAGTGGCCAGGAAATCCTTCTATGTGGCACACCTCATCACAAAAGGTTTCTCATCCAGAAAAAGAGGTCATTGTTCCACTCTACTCATCACTCATTAGACCCATTATAGAGTACAATGCCCCATTTGGTATGTACCTCACAAGACATCTACAACAACTGGAAAGGCTGCAAAAATACCTCACAAAGAGGATTACTGGCCTCAAACAGATGCCTTACGCAGACCGTCCCAAAAAACTCCAGCTTTACTCCGTCACATATCGCCTACTCAGAGGCGATCTCTGCCTAATGTACAAAACTATGTCAAACCCAGAGCTGTTGAACATGCTCCACTTAAAGAAATCCCATTCCCTCTGAGCTACATGCTATAGGGACCTAAACCTTGTCACCACAATAAACAGAACATGCTGGAGGGATAGATTCCTGTCCCAGAGAATTCCCATACTCTGGAACAGACTACCTATCTATGTCAAACAGAGCTCCTCATTAACACTCTTCAAGAAAAATCTCGATGATTGGATGGGTAATAGGAAATTCACCCCGGGGATCACATCTGTGGTTCTGCTTGACAGGGGCACAGGAAAATAATTTTCTTGGGTGATGAAAGCCAGGGTACCTTTTTGGCTAGGCTTGTATAGGCCCTAGGGCCAATAGCCTAGTACCTACCTATGAACCTCTGAACATGTCTGAGGCCAGTAATGCTCTTGGTGAGGTATGTTCATGGACCCTCCAGCTGTCGGATGTGTCTTCTGAGGTACATCCCAAATGGGTTATCATACTCAATGATGGGATTGATGAGTGATGAGTAAAGGGGCACAATAACCTCAGTATGTCTAGATGTAAACCCTTAAGTAATCAGATGGCCTACATAGATGAATGGCCTAAGTACTGTGGAGATATGAATATCAAAGGAGACATCACCATTTAATGTAGTCCCCACATACCCATTACCTCATCTGTATTAAAGTGGCTGCCACTCATGTGTTAATATGTGGGTGTTTAGTTTTCCCAACATGGAATGACCATGCAGTTTGTGGTCTTTATCTGGAGACCATGACTGTGACATCCTGTGTTGGTCTATGTGAGGTCCCTTGAAGGATGTCTGTGACAGATGGACTGTCAATTATGGCCCCCAGTTTGCAGTAATCACCAAACACGGTCTGCTGTAGTCCATCTGTGTTTGCCTGTACCTCTGAGAAGTATATGGCAAACAGTAGGGGTCCCAGGACTGAGTCCTGTGGGATACCACTTGTGACTGGTTAAGAGTTGGACCTGGAGGCTGCTAGGCTTACCATGTGGATTCTGTGTGTAAGCCTGTTGGAAACCCAACCTGTGATGTATGGAGTTTATAAACAATACCTGAGTGGGGAATGGTGTCATAATCCTTAGCGAGGTCCACGTAGTATGTGTGAACTACCACACCCCACACCTAAAGTCTAGGTGACTGTAAGATGTCAAACAGGTTCAGTACTGCACTCATCAAGCAGACCTGTGTTGGGTCGAGTGTCTGGAGGTTCCCATTGTCTCTGTTAATGAGTTCCATGATGATACGCTCCATAGCCTTGCAGACCAGGCTAGTCAGGCTTATAGGGCAATAGTTCCTGGGGTCCATTGTGGCATCACCTTTGTGGAGTGGGATCACTGTTGCTGTGCACCACTCTGTGGGTATGTAGCCTGTAGAAAGTCTGTGTTTGAACAGTGTGTTTAGATGAGGGGTTAGTTAATTTGGAGCTCGTATAAGACACAGTCTGGGACACTGTCTGGTACCATTGAGGCTGTATTTGTGGCTTTGGATAGGGCTGTTTTATCCTGTGTGTCAGTGATTGCCAGGCCCGCACATTCTTCTGGTATGTTTAAGGGCCATTTAGGGGTTGAGAAGGGTGTGAAGTTTTCACTGAACATGTCTGCCAAAATGCTGGCAATATCAGTCGGTTCAGTGTATTTTTTGCCAGTATGAACCAACTCTTGCAGATCTGAGAGTTCCCATTTATGTTCTTGACATAGCTAAAGGATGTTTTGTGGTTATCTGTAGGGTCCCGTCCTTGGGAAATTGTCTTTTGAAGCTAGCCTTGGATGATTTCATGAGGGATTGTAGTTTCTTGCTGATACTGATCAGGGATGTCTGTCCTTCTAGGGATTTCGCTCTTATCTGTAGTAGTTAACTCCTACTATTGCAGAGCCTGTGTATGACAGGGGTCCACCAGACCAGTTTCCTGTTCTTGGAGGAGTGATACTAGGTTAAACTTGGGATAGCACGATCCATGCATTCCTGCAGATGATCATAGAGTGCCTTTATATAGGTTTCAGCATCTTGGACAGCATTGTCCATTGGCATGGGGACTGTGAACCATTCCACCTCAGGAATAAGCAACGTGAAGTCTGCTTTGGAAAAGATTTCCATGGTGGTTTCCTTGTTTGGAGTTGTGGGCAGAATGTGAATATCCAGAGTGATTAGTCTATGGTCTGATCTAACCAGCGAGGGGTTGACGTTTGGTGTGGAACACTGGTCGCCCATGTTGGTGATGACCAGGTCCAATATGTTGTTCCCTCTGGTGGGGGTGTAGCCCAGTTGTTCCAGGGCATTAGAGTCGAGAAATTCTAGGAAGCGCTGGGCAAGGGAGTTAGTACTCGAATAGTTCTCCCAGTTAATGTTTGTGTAGTTGACATCACCCAGTATTAGGGTGTTTGGTAGGACCCGCATATTTCCAAGTATCACCGGAAATGCGGAATGTGGGTCCTGGGCCATGGTGGTTATCTGTAGCAAGCTACAATTTGCATTGCAGTGTTGCCCATTGTTACTTGCACTTGGATGATCTCTGATGCACCGTGCTGTGCCACTAACCTGGAGGTGTGAGTATCCTTGATGAATATGGATACACCCCCACCTTTTGTGTTCCGGTCCGGGTTCTGTGGCCAAAAGGTGTGGTATGAGTTATAGCATGGTGGTGCTGGGGTGCTCTCTGGAGCCTTAAACCGGGTGTCTGTTACTGCACAGATATCGATGTTCTCCATACTGAGGAGTGCCTTGAGTGTGTGCAATGTGAGGTTTAGACTTCTGGCATTGAGTAGCAATACCCTCAGTTTCTGTTTACATGTGCTATGTATGGTGATGGGTTTGTCTTATGAGCCTTGCCTAAAAGTCCACCTTGCCTAATATCCACCTCTCTACTATTGTTTGCAATCAATGACAACTGTGCATGTGTACATGCTCTGCAAATGTGTACTGACCCTTGTTACAGGGCTGTGCCAAATGGCTATGTGCACACCTACATAGAGTGGATATTGACAGTAGGGACACACTGGTTGAACATGTAGATTTGTGTAGCCTTACCTCTCATTGCCAGACTTAACAGCTACTTGGAAGTATGTTGACAGTACTGGTAATGAAACAGCATATCATCTTTAACCCCAGTGTGACATCTGCAGTATGCATGTAAGATGTAGGAAACTGCTGCCCATGTGTAATAGCAGCTTCATAGGTGATGGCGTACACTATCTGATTATATCCTGATCATGTTGATAGTGGCAGCAGAGTCTATTGATATCTGACTCTGTGTGGGGAGTGGGTGTCTGTGCCCAACAAAGCTCATGATTCTGTTGGGTATGTGAGTTTATACCCAGACAAGGATACAGCCCTGTTCACACTTGCATCATCTGTAATCAACTATCAGGATGTGATGTGGCCCTCAGAGGGGGAATGCTACTAAAGGTAGCTACCATGTTCCTGTGATAGCTAGTGTCACCATGTCCATAACTCAAATATTTACATGTGAGCATCACTGTCTAAAACATCTTCATAAGCAGTAAGTTTACTAAATACAGTATCTGGTACTTGTAGTACTAAATGCTCATACAGGCATGTCCACTACTCAGCTACTAGTGTTTACTAATATCAGCTTTGTGTATGTGACCATCCTGGGGGAATGCAATCTCTATGCCATGTACACTGCCAAACACATTGTCTGGGATGCAGCTACAGGGGTGATCTTGGAGGCAGCCCATACTACACCCGTGACTGGACTAGACAGTCAAGAGTTGTAGGTTAACACATGCATCTATTCACCATAACCAACACATACCCTTACCAGAACACAGTAAGGACACACACATTCCACCAGATATCACACACATCCACAGAGGCCTCTAAGTATCTGGCCAAGCAAGAGGCCTCCCAAGTTGGAATAGACCGACAACAGAATACAAAGACTGTACAACATAGTTCGCATAATTGTGTCACACCTCAGAACATGTGGCTGGAAACATGGCCAACAGTACTCATTTGTGAATGCAAACCCTAGCACTATGTTACACACCAAGCTATATGAGGGCAAACATACTGTCAACTGCCTGTCTGCTATGATTAGCCACATACCCATGCACTCTGACCACCTTTAGAACTATACACGTCACTGACATATGCTATGTTGTTGTGCAGGACCTGTGATGCAGTAGCCTGGACTGCATGGAAACACATGTAGGAACTGTCAGGTCATGTAGCCCATGCAGGTATGTCCCAAGTCATGGGTAGCATTCTGCCAGTGCCCAGAATGATGCAGCAGTACAGGGACAAGGATTGTAGTCCACAATTGTGACATTTATTGGTGTAATTCAAAGAGTATCCAGCATCTCTCTGCCTGGAAAAACATGGTTGATAGACCATGATGCTTTGCCAGACAGGGTCTGCACCTGTCACCCATGAGAATCTGAATACTGGCAATGGCCCATGCATCCCCTATAGTGCCCTCATCATGCCAGGTTCAAGTGAAAGTCCACTGGTGCAACAGGGACAGCCAAGAAAAAAACTGTGGGTCTTGCTACTCAATGATACAAATCAGGTAGTCAATATGGACTCAAGGCAACCTGAAACATGGAGAACATATCTGTGCAGTGATTGAAATATGGTTCAACGCTTTGGAGAGAACCCCTGCATAACCATGTTATAACACATACCTCACCTCTTGGCCAACATCCTTTACTGGAACACATGTGCCACAGGTGTGTCCAATCTCCTGAGGGATATGTACACCCCCACGCAAGTTGCACTTGCACTACCTTTGTGCCAAAGTGTAATCCAAATTGCACCTTGTGACAGATCATCCACCATGCCTCAGAAATCCCAGCTGTCATTGTGCTGTAATGAGGAATACCAGTTGTGAGACAGAGCACCATAATCTTGGCCACTCAGCTATCCCATTATGAACCGGGAAGATTCATCATGTACCAACACATGTGCTCAATGCATGTTGGATGTCATCAACACCAATGACCTGGATCACCATAGTCACACCAACAGGGCTAACAGTATGCCACACATGGCCAGTCTTCAAAGACAATGTTATGCTCCTTAAGAGCAAAGTGGTGACTGTCATGGCACCCATGCAGATGTACAATGCATGTGCAAATGCTGGGTCCTACACAAATGCACTTTAGGCACTCACATATGTGCAGTGATCATGCCATTGAAACAGAAACAGGATTCAAACAAACACAACCATGAAGGCAAACTGGTGGCACCCTGCCTAAACTGTACAACTGAAGGTAGTAACTGTTGCAAGGGTCAACACACATGAGTGGAAGTTGATCCATGGTCAGCCTCAGTAAGATGCAGATACACCATATAATGCCAAGCAACGCTACTGTGAAACTACTCATCCACATATTATAATGCCAAATACAGAGGATTCCATAGCTGTGTCATGAAACATAATGGCAACAACAAGTCCTGCTGTGCTTCACAGCACTATGGCATGAGAGGTCTGCACCTACGGAAATAGCACTTGTTCAGCCAGATAGGGTCATGGATAACATAAACACACTGTTCCCCCCAACAGGTACACATTCATATATCCATGTACACTACAGATCCCCTGTAATAACAACTACGCAGGTACAAGCTGCAATCTCTAATGCCATACATACAGGCTGCATGGGACCTGTCCACATTCCAGGTTATATCCTACACAAATGTCAAAACAATCTGCTTCCCACATAAACATCTCGTACAATCATAGCTTCATGTCAGGCTGTATACACACTCAATGGTGCACAGCAACAGTCTTCTGTTAATGCTGTCAATATCTGAGGGACCCTGGTATGTGTACAGCTGACCTGGTTACAAACAGTGGTATCATTGCATTGCATGACACATATTGTAACTGAGTCAGCACATGGGTACTCTGCACAGGTGTTGTAGGGCTAGGTGCAGTCTGCCAGTCAAAGGTTACTTGGTGTTATTCCATTACATGTCATACCACATGTATGGATGCGTGTTGGTGGTCTGAGGTCATGGTGGTGTCTGAGGATTACATCCTAGAATGCAGTCTTTGATACTGTGACCTGCACCTGGCTCATCTGTGATGATATATGTTGGAGTACTGGCCTGTACATGTGAGTAGCCATTATGAATGTGGGGACACCACCACCTGGAATGGTCCGTACCAGTGTTATGGCCCGCATGTCTGATTCTGAGTTATATGGCGATAGTGCTATTGTGCACAACAGAGCCATCAGCCAGGTGTTCCTCACTGCACAGATGTCAGTATTCCCCATTGTAGGTTCAGCGGTGAACAGCTGTGATTACGACAGCAACACATCTAGCACTGGTTAGCATAAGCATACAATGCAATTGTCTTCTAGGTGTCAGGGTGTTTTCCTGTGTTTAGGTCATTTGCCTTGGAATGGCACTATATGGGCAAATGTAAACGAGGTATTATCAACACTCCCTTGAATCGTGGATGCATGTGATCTGTGACAAAGGCTTGTCTTCTGTCAGTCATGTCATCCCAGACTGACAGACACTGGACACCCTCATAATTACAGCAGGACATTGGCTCATTGTGTTGGTCAAGCAGTTGCCATTCCTAGCATGAAATCACTGCGAGTGGTAGTATTGTCCTTGTTATAGACTAAGGTGTCGGACAGCAGCAGGTGTTGTGTAGATGACCAGTGTCAGATACATGTAGTGCAGCGTTCCTGCTAACAATGACAACTACTAACACCAGGGACCATTACAACATGTTCTGTATGTTGAACTGTATGAGCATGGCCACTGTGGCCTTCCATGTTTAGAATCAGAGTGCATCCTAAACATCCCTGTGCTACTAAGTGTATGAGTATGCCCAGTATAGCCGTCTGTATTTGGACTCATAGTGCATTCCAAACAGCCCTGTGCTACTAAGTGTGTGAGCATGCCCACTGACACCTTGTGTATGTTATGTGCTACTATGTGTATGAGCATGGCGATTGTAACCCTGTATAGTGATAGTAGTCGTCCATTCCACAGAAGGGCATACTCCTGTTTGGGATGGACTCCTACGTTAAACACACAGGTTCACAGCTATGTACATCATAACTGTCAGCATCTCTGTTGATGTCCGCCATCCTAGAAGGTCATGATGACTGTCTTGGAATGTGTAATCTCTGTTGCGCAACTCGTAACTGCTTAGTACTGTAATAGTTATCTGTAGATAGACAGGTGTTCTGATCCCATCACTGCTGCGTGTGTGTGTGTCTGTCTGCCGGCAGACAGAACAATGCTTTTTAGAGTACTCAAACTCCGTACGATTCCTATACTCAAATTTGGCAAGGCTGATGATGTCACCCACCTAGGAATACTCCTCTGGGATTGATGTGACCCAGTAATCTCGATAGCACATGTTCTAATTCCAGACATTCTGTGTGTGTGTGTGTGTGTGTGTGTGTGTGTGTGTGTGTGTGTGTGTGTGTGTGTCTCAACTTCGACAAGGCTGATGATGTCACCCACCTAGAAATACTCCCCTGGGATTGATGTGATCCAGTAATCTCGACAGCGTGTTCTGTAACTGCGTAATGCTGTAGTGTAATAAAGTAGTTAGGTCGGTGTTCTAATCCCAGACATGCCGTGTGTGTGTGTGTGTGTGTGTGTGTGTGTGTGTGTGTGTGTGTATGTGTGTGTGTGTCCGTCTGCCAGTGGACAGATCAATTCATTTTAGAGTACTCACACTCCGTATGATTCCTATACTCAACTTTGTCAAGGCTGATGATGTCACCCACGTAAGAATACTCCCCTGGGATTGATGTGACCCAGTAATCTCAATAGCACATTCTGTAACTGTGTAATGCTGTAGTTTGATAAAGTAGTTAGGTCGGTGTTATAATCCCAAACATGCCGAGTGTGCGTGTGTCCATCTGCCAGTGGACAGAGCAATGCTTTTTACAGTACTCACACTCCGTACGATTCCTATACTCAACTTTGTCAAGGCTGATGATGTCACCCACCTAGGAATACTCCCCTGGGATTGATGTGACCCAGTAATCTCGATAGCATGTTCTGTAACTGCGTAATGCTGTAGTGTGATAAAGTAGTCAGGTAGGTGTTCTATTCCAAGGCATAGCAGGTGTGTGTGTGTGTGTGTGTGTGTGTGTGTGTGTGTGTGTGTGTGTGTGTGTGTGTGTGTGTGTGTGTGTTTGTCAGTCATATCCTATGTGTTGGTGGCTGTGAGTGGCTAGCCACTGGATGTGTTGAGGAGCATGTTTTGTTGATTCCCTATATAGTGGCCATAAATGTCACAATCAGCCAAGAGACTGGGTTGGCAAGACATACCCATACATTTGGCAATAGGCCTGGTGAGTACTGTCAGCAACCCTAATATTACCCTGAATACAGTCTGAACCCTTGTGTCACACAGAAACACACTGGCCTTGGGATTAACACCAGTACATAATACAGGAGTTGCTGGTGGTTTCCTTTCATTTCTGTCTAATGCTTTGGTGTCATGAGGTTTGTTCTTGAGATATATATATATTCTATATCTATATATATATGTATATAAATATGGACATTAACACAAATACATCTACGTGATGGAATATATGTCCTATACTGTTGAATGCCTGTGCTGGATGATATGTATGTGATAACATCCGATGTATGTATATCTGCCATGGCTTAGTGGTAAAGCACATCGTCTGTGGTGTGCAGGGTCCTGGTTTTGAACCTTGCAGATGCCGGTTGTTTTGTTGCTGGGCAGAACAAGGGCCATTGAATAGGGTGTGAGTAAGGCAGTTTTAAGCAGTTGTGTGCAGGTTTGTGTGACGGTAAGCAGTGGTTAGTTTTGGGGATGTTCAGTGTGTGTCATGTAACTATGCATTAGCAGGCAATCCTATGCAAATGAAGTAAAGGATAGTGAATTACGGTTATCCTCAGGGTGTGAGGCAATTCCCAAGAGTGTATGTGTATAGATAGCCGGGTGCAGGACTCGGATATGGGTGACATCATGGGGGGGTGTCAGGCATACTGTATGTGGATTGGAGCCCTGTGGCTCGGGATTGCTCCTAGCTTAGCACGGCTAAGCTAGGGGTGTGTCTATACCTGCCTAGTGCAATTGGGAAAGACAACAGCAGTAGGATAGTAATCAAGGTGAATTAACTGAGCTGACAGGTGATATGTATCAGAATCAGCCGATTACAGGGACAGCAGACCAACCCAGCCCAGAACACTACTATAAACTAAGCAAACACCTTCACCTCTGGTTTTTCCACACTCTACACCATCGGTGTATACATGCAGGGAAATTTTAACAAACGAACCTACAAAATGAGAAGGGCTGCAGCAGGCAACATAGACCAACATGTGCAATATGCTGAGGGTGGTGAAGATGTGAATGCTGCCAAACAACCCTCAGTGAGGAGACAGAGAAGAGTGTACAGACTCAGAGCAACCTACCAGGGGCTACATGAACTGGAGATAGTGGAACACTACAGGCCGAGGGGAACCCATCCCAGTGGATACCAAGGTATGTGTAGGCCTAGGTATACTAGCCACAGGTACCTCCAAAAGCACAACTGGGGATATCATGGGGATCTCACATGCATCAGCATCCAGTTCCTGGATGCCATGTCAGCACATGCCAGTGAGCACATATATTTCTTCAACACTCATGAGGTGTTGACCAGCAAAATGCATCTCTTCCACCAAATAGCAGACTACGCTAGGGTAGTGGGTGCTATAGCCTGCATGCACTTATGCATCAAAGCACCACCCGGTGAGCAGGGTAGGGCCTATATCAACCACAGGGGCATCTTCTCTATCAACTCCCAGATCATATGTGATGCCCAGGGCATTATAATGAATGTGTGTGCTGGCTGCCCTGGAAGCTATGATGATTCAGAAATATGGCATCTGACGCAACTCTACCACAGCTTTGCCAATATGGACATCCCCTACGGTCACCTAGTGGGTACCCACTGGAGCCGTGGCTGATGACACCCATCAGAAATGCACACACACCTGAACAACAATGCCATAATGAGGCACATGCACATGCCAGACATATAATAGAGCGTGTGTTTGGGATGCTCAGGTCATGGTTCCGGTGTCTGGACACATGCAGTGAGCCTTGCAGTATTCACCAGCGACATGCACCCAAATTGTTATGGTACATGCTATGCTACACAATATGATCCTGCAGAAACAGCTACAGCAGGAACAGCATGGGGCAGGGCCACACAGCCTCCACCAATGCCAAGGCCTGTACAGGCACTGAGTGACTCTGAGGAGGAACAACCTGAGCCTTACCCAGTAGATGGAAGGAGGCATGTCCAACATGACCTGCCTTGGCAAAGAGGCAATGCATAGCATATGTACTTTCACAGTAAGGACCCAGGGAATGTCTCCCTCTCTGACTCGCACAGACAGTAAAAGGGATGCCAAACATGACACTACCTGTGCTCAGCCATGTATAGGGAGTGTACTATGTGCATCTGACATAGGCAGCCCTCCAGCACCATCCTCAAGTCTGGCACACCCTCAAGGTAAGTCAATCAACCTACCAATTGCCAAATGTAGTAGAATGTGTTGGTACCTGTAGCTATGTTATGGATGTGAGCATGCAAGGGAATTGGGTGGCTGAATGTTAAGGCAGCAGACAGTAGACACCCATTGTGGCACCATGACATCTGTAATACATACTGGAGTCACCATAGTAGCCAGTACTACACAGGGTGACAAAACCCACTGCAGGTAATGGGCTGAGCATCATGTGTGTCCATAAAACCCACACAAGTCTCAACCAGCTGGACAGATGTAGACCAACATAAACAAATGCTGTACTATGGCCTCTGAATGTGCCCTATGGGTAACCCCACCCACAGACCCACACAGACAGACTACAGCAGGCCAGGCAGTTGGATATAGGTTGTGAAGGCAAGGAAGTCAAAACTGCTATGTTGGTAATTAAAGCTAAGATCTGTAGTACACTGGTATGCCTCAAGCCAGCACAATGGGTAAGACTACACACTGAAATGGAGTGCCTGACATACCAGTACAGTACTAGCAAATATGTACAAGTGTCAGATGTGCCCCATATCCAACGTACACTCAGGTGTGCCCCCCACTCTTGTGTAGGAATGTAGATACAGTTAGGTGCCCCCCTGTTATGCAGAAATGTAGCAACAGTCAATGCTACATGACTGATGGATACCTTGCAGACACAGCACGCTACCTGTCGGTGTACAATACAAAGGTCAGCACCACAGTACAGACTACCTGGAGATGTAACACATGTGATATAGATGGCCATACTGGGCATGCTCACACACTTGAAAGTATGAAGGCAATGTCAGTCGACAACATACTGAATGGTCATACTGGGCATGCTGACACACTTACACACATGAAGGCCATGTCTGCAAACACCAGTGGTCCGGACGTATCTGGCGGTCACAGTTCTTAGTGCAGACACATGTCAGTATGCACCACGCCTGCCTTGCGCACACAGTGGATAGGTATACAGGCATATATGTAAGGACAACACACTATAATACATCTAAGGTAAACGGACATAGATGTGTGGAAGAGGGTGACCATGACAGGGAGCCATCCATGCCTGTCCCATCCAGCACACAGCAAAAGGACCCCAAGCACATGAGGTGTAGATGTCATTCACTGCAGATACTAGCCACCTGTATCTGTCAGCATGCCAGACTATGTGGTGCATGTGCCAGCTGTGAAACATAACTGTACAGGGAAGTAGTCATCTAGTAGCTGTACACACGTACCTGTGACATATGGCCCCGTGTGCACCCGCATGTGGCATGTCAACCCCTACATGACTGGGTTATGGCCCATGCACACACTGCCCTCCCCCCATAGCAGTATTATGACAAGCCTGCTGAAGTCATCCATTGTGAAATACACCTTTGGGAGAGCTGTAGCGCAGTAATCTCCATTTCATGTTCCATAACTGTATACTGCTGTAGTGTTTTACTAGTTAGGTAGTAGTTCTAACCCCAGACTTGCCAATTGTGTGTGTGAATGTGTGCATATCTGTCTGTCTCAGACTGTGTAGAGAGAAATGGTTTATAGGCTACCCACAGTCCATACAAATCATATACTCATCTTTGACAATGCTGCTGATGTCACTCACCTAGAAATACACCTCTAGGAACATCGTAGACCAGTAGTCTCTGTTGTGCGTTCTGTAACTGCATATTGCTGTAGTGTGATAGAGTAGTTATGCCAGTGTTGTAATCCCAGACTTGCCAATTGTGTGTGTGTGTGTGTCCATCTGCCTGAGGACAGACCAATGCTTTTAGAGTACTCACACTCTGTACAAGTCATATACTCACCTTTGGCAATCCTGCTGATGGCACACATCTAGAAATCCACATCTAGGACTGCTGTAACCCGGTATTCTCCATAGTGCATGCCGTAAATGCGTATTGCTGCAGTGTGATCCAATAGGTAAGTAGGGATTAGAATCCAGGACATGGCAGGTGTGTGTGTTTGAATGTCAGAGCATGTGTGGGGGTGGCTGCAAGTGTCTAACCACTGGACATGCTGGATAGCAGATTTTGTAGTTTTCCTATATGGTGTCTGTCTTATGACACAATGCCCACCTCACGAGGCATACAGATGTCAGACAGCCATGGGACTGTGTTGGCAAGCCATACCCCTACATCTGGCAAACGGCCTGGTGAACAAAGTATGCAACCCTACTAGTACCCGGTATATGTCCTGAACCCCATGCTTCATACACAAACACACTTGCCTAGGCTATCCTGTTATGTTGCTAGTACCATGCACATTGATGACAGATAGTAGGCATGGTATGATTGCAGTGGGCTGCAGAGGACATGGCACCCTGTACAGCAGTACAATAGGCACATAACTGCAGACAATGTGCCTTTACTATGTTTCCCACTGGATGCCTGCAACATAGGTGGTGTCCTCAAATGTTATCCACAGAGGCCATACAATGCCGTGCACATGTGCCCTGTATGGACCGATACCACTGACACCAGGGAATACCTGCATTATGCTATCAATGCATGTGCAGGGTCAACCTGCAGACTATAAGCAGGTTTTGCCACACCAGGCCTGTATTGGCATATTGGAGGATAACAGTCTGTGTACACAACATGTGCCTGCCATACCAGGTACACCTATACATGTCACTGTACAGTATTGTGGCACATGTACATCCCAGGCAATGTCCATGTCAAGGACTATCAAACACAGACATGACATGCATTGCAAAGCTATGGCCATACACAATGGTAACCAAGATGTCACGGCAGTTCATGCAGTACCCATCTGTGTGGGACATTGCAGACACCACACCCCTGTACAACACTGCACACCACTGTCGGGTGGCAAGATGGCAAGGAGTACCCCTAACCCAGCCTTGTACAGCCATCTTGCACAGCCAATCACTACACACCCATGAAGCAATGCATACATGCATGTCAGTACTGGCACCTTGTGTCTGCATGTGGGTTATGATGCTCCCAACCACAGTCACTCCCAGTATAACCTCCATTGGCATACCAACAGATGTCAAACATGTTCACATGCCCTAGCCCATAGAACCTCCAGATATCCCCTGTGGTGCATGTAGTACCTGTGCATTACTGCAGTGTGGTAAACTAAGTAGTTAGGGAGTGTATTTGTGGCCCTGGCAAAGAGTGTCAATGTGAGTCCATTAGAGAGTGTGGTTGTGGTGACAATGGCATACATTCACGTGGACAGCCATGTGTGCTACACCTAATGTATGTCTACTATATCTCTGTTGCACATGTCTCTCACCAACACACATATATGTTCTTACAGCACAGCAACATGTCGGCTTTGTGGCACATGTAGTAACTGCATGCACTTGTAATAGTAATGACTAGTCAGTCAGGGGTTTGACCCCTGTACTGGTAGGTGTGTGACAAATGATGCTTAGGTTATAGTCTCCAAGCCCTTCTTTGATGTACTTTGTCTGCCCCCCCACACACACTCTCTGGTGGGTGTGGAGGTGTACTCCTGCTCAGCAGCATGTGTATTGTAAGTGATGGACATGATCAGGTGATGGCCTCTGCACCTTTTACATTCCTCCTCTAACTGATTACGTGGAACAGCTGAGATGATGTTCCCATAGCCATTTGTATGATAAACACAGTACAATATCTAGGAACATAATGTAGGTGTTTGGCCATGACAGTTGCTGTGAGTGGTACCTGGATGTGGTGTTTTGATACAGCATCACAGATGATATATGGATGTTCCTCAAACATCATACACAGTGGCAAATAGCCTAAAGACAGGAGGGTTATGTGCCAGACATGACTACAGCATGTACGTGAAGCTATGCTTCATTGAGACTACTGCCTGTTTAACATGTTGCGTGTGGTAATGGCTATTCTGCTTGTTTTATAACAGACATGACAGTGCTCTGTTTGTGAGGGACCTCAATCTGTAGGGCCATCTGTGGACTGGTCAGTGTGTGGAACCATTTGTTTCCTGTGTTACACACTGAACACACATCTGTGCACAGCAGGAGCATAGTGTGAGGATTGCTCCCAGTACATGGTGATAGGGATGTGTTACTACCATCACATCCCTGAGTGGACATATGTCACATAAAACAGTGGCATGACAGACACTGTCTGGGGTTCTCAGTAGCAAGCCAGTAATGGGCCACCATTCATAGTTGCAGTCACAAGTCGTCTACACTTTGTACCGATGTCATGCAGTATATATGCATGTGTTGTGCTCCCTCTGCAAATGAATACCATCTGTTGTGTGTGGTTGATGGTCATATCTATGCATACTGTTGTAAGTAATCCTGAATGCTGTTGTCTATTACTAAGCCATATCTGTGTTTAAACTGCAACACCATAGGCTGTATGGGTTTGGAGGTCCCGGCAGAACCTCCTGTCCCACTTCAGCTGACCATGGCACTGGGCATCAGCACATCTGGGGCCCAGCCTTGGACCTCTACCTCTGTTGGCTCTGCACCGCTTTCTGGTTGTACCACCAGTGAAGATGGGGCCTGTCCCCCCTTGGAGCATGGCCAGACAGGAACACGTCTGCTGTCATGCGGTCCCAGACGTGGTGCATTCAGGGCTCAATAAGGGGTTCAGAAGCCAGACACACAAGCTCAAGAGTGGAGAGTCACATTTAAAGGGTGAGGCTGCCCCTCCTGGACAGCCCCCAGCACTGCCTCCTTTGCAGCTGTTTTGGTGCAGTGGCAGCTGCCCATGGCTGGGGACCTCTGTCCCACTGGTCCCATGGGCTTGTGAATGCTGAACACCCTTCCCCTTCCGAGGTGTATCCCCCACATGTGTCATATACTGACCCTGTATGCTGTCTTGTGTGTGATCCTACCCTACCTATCCTCCACAGGCATACCTACTCTCCTTCCCCCACATCCCACTCTCACCCTGCAGAAACATAAGGCCAATCGATTCCTAGAACAACATTTGCCCCATACATAGCTGTCCATTTCACACACGTGCCCACTGGACACATGTAACCCTTGTAATATGCATCACAATATACTCCTGTTATCCTCACCCCTGTCCCTCAGGCGCACGATCCTGGTATGCACATCATGCCTAAATGGTCCAGGTACACATGATGCGGATGACCCCATTGTACACACAACACTACTGGTCCATCTATGGTTACCCCATTTACCTTTATCATGATGATGATGTTGCATACAGCACCTTGCAAGAGAACTGTTCTCACATAATGATTGGACAGGTACTGTTGTGTTAATGTACATTACATGCACAGAGTGATGTATACGGCCAATGTACAACTGTTTGCGTGTATGAATGACACATGTCTGTCTGAGGGAGTCTTGATATTACATAGGACAACACCACTACATAATACAGGCTTCGCTAGTGTTTCCCTTTTCATTCGTTTGTAATGCTTTGTTGCCACGTGGTATGTTCCTGATATATCTCTATATATGTATGTACCTATATGCTGGGCATAAACATTCACACATACATCTGCATGATGGGATACATTCCTATACTGTTGAATGACTGCGCTGTATGATATATTTGTGGTAATGTCCGATGTCTGTATATCTGCCATGGCATATTGGTAAATCACATTAGCTGTGTGTGCAGGGTCCTGGTTCCGAGCCTTGCAGAGGCCATTTATTTTGTTGCAGGGCAGAACAAGGCCATTGGATATGGAGGGATTAAGGCACATTAAAGCAGTTGTGAGTGGGTGTGTGTGGGTTTGCGTGGTGTTAAGCAATGCTAACCTCTGGTTACAGCTTCTTACACTCAGTTAGCCTCTACATTGCTTTACCAGTGTAATACTTGCAAACTGGCGGCCAAACAGGCTTACACCCACTCTCTCCCACACTTGCAAATGCACTGACATTGGTGCTTGCATCTGACACTCACACCCCTGGGTGGGAGCGAGGACCACAATATTACCTTGTGATGCCTGTTACATCGGATTACATGCCTATAGTATTAGGAATGGCTGCCCATTAGGCGACGGCATGCCGTTTGACTGTACAGAATCAGCGGCCTGTCCAGTGTTTTATTCATATTATTTGTGTGTTCCTCTTACAATCTGAACCCATCAGGCTGATACATGGGAACACACAAATAATATGAATAAAACACTGGACAAGCCACTGATTCATATTATTTGTGTGTTCCTCTTACAATCTGCATCCATCTGGTTGATACATGGGAACTGAGACTCTTCAATACAGACAAGTAATTGGGTTTTGGGACCCACATCTGTCAGCCAAGTCATGCTACTGCATACCTATTATTCTATCATCTTTCTAAGGTAGTCAGTGGAATATGTGCTTTCTGAACCTATCAGACCTCTCATACGATTGGGGAAAAATGAAGACTGAATCAGGGACACTGCATAACAACATCAGGGACACATTTAAATTATTGGTGCTATTAACCTGACACATTGACAGACTCAGAGCATATGTATTCATACACATTGTCTGAGGTACATGCTGTTTATGACTCTTAATTGTTGTTGTTATTCTTTACATGTAATCCACCACCTTTCCTCCTAATATCACTAGTTCTAGGAAGGTTTAGGTGGGACAGAGTTAGAATCTGAGTCGAAATCAGGGATGTCCCTGGTAATCGAGGACAGTTCAGTGGTATGGTCCCTATGTGTTCCCCCAATGGTTTACTGCCTATCCAGTGAATGTGCTCTTAGGGGTTGGGAGGTATGGGCATCAGCTATGCCCATATCGGAATATTATTTACATCCCCGTGGCGGTCCTAATATGGCTCTGCCAGTCGACAACTGCACGCCTAGGTCAATAATTGCATACCCATAGTTCCCCCATCTGCCACTCCTCTACAGCACTCATCCTTACTGTGGGTGCAGGTGGGGTATAAACACACAACTACACATTGCTCACTCAAACCTGTGTCAGGACACATGTCATACGTTGTGTCGACCCATGGGTTATAAGGCTTGCACAATCTACTGGTCCATGTACATCTACAGCCTGGTTTGATAAATCATTACTGGGACTGGCTCTGATCATTAATTTTTGGTTTCCCACAAGGGACATCGATGTCTATGTTTCAAGTTTAGATCTTGCAGATCTCTCCCACTGGTAGTATCCTGCCGGTGGTCTGGGAAGCAGTGGTGTGTTTACCTTTATTGTGTGTCTGTATATCTCATCGGCCTAGCTGGGAGGTAGGGGGGGGGGTGATGCTACATGTTACACATTTGTTTTTTGGACCTCTCATCACCATATGCATGGCCTGTGAACATATGTTACTCGGAACTGCTGTATCATATCCTAGCTATATACATGTGTATATTTACTGTCACACACATACATATATATATATATATATATATATATATATATATGTATATATATATATATATATATATATATATGTATATATATATATATATATATATATATATGTATATATATATATATATATATATATATATATATATATATATATATTAATATATACAGATATATCTGTATATGTATGCATACGTGTATATTTATATCTTTCTGTATATATATATATATATATATATATATATATATATATATATATATATATATATATATATATATAATCTAACGACATATGGGTCTATGGTTGTCTGCATATGTATATGTTTATATGTGGGTATGTATCTGTATTCTTACTCTGTATGTATACATGCGTACTACAGTGAGGGAGAGGCATATCCCTATGTCACTATGGGTACATATACACACACATACCTCTACATATATATGTCTACATCTGGTTATTCCGTTCCTTGCCATATAGATTACACTTTGCTTTAGTGGGTCTCGCAGTGGGTGTGTCTGCTCGTTGGCCAACGCCTCTGCCCAATGAACACATTAGCTTGCATCCCTAGGGCTGTCCATATAGGCCCACATCAGCCAACACCTGCACACCTAGACTCATAAGTAGCTACCCATAGTTCCTCCACCCTCACCTCCTCAACAGCACTCATCCTTACTCTGGGTCCTGGTCTGTTCTGGACACACCACTACACGCTGCCCACTCTCCACTTCACGGCACCCATTTCATACAATTGTCTCGGCCCATGGGTCATGAGGGTTACCCACCCTTGTATTCCGAGTCTGTATACACCACGGACAAAATGGCCAGTCTAACGCCTTTATTTGGTTTGTGCAAATTCTGGGGTGTCCCGCAAGGGAAGCTCCAGTCTGTGTTCCAAGATTACAATCCATGGGTGCACTGTGTACCTCCCGGGTTGTATCCTGCCTGTGGTCTGGGGAGCAGTGGACTCTTTACACTGTTTGCGTGTATGTTTCCCATGTCCAGCTGGGGGGGGGGGGTGGAAGGGCATGCTACAAGTTTCATGTTTCATGCCTGGGCTCCTCACTTCCATTGGCATAGCCTGTAAACATATGTCATTCCTATGTGCTGTTTTCTATCATAGCTGAATATCTCTGTATATCTACGCACACACACATATATAGATATATATATGTATGTATGTATATATATATATATATATATATATATATATATATATATATATATATATATATATATATATATATATATATATATATATATATATATATATATATATATATATATATATATATATATATATGTATGCAACTATATAAATATATATATATATATATATATATATATATATATATATATATATATATATATATATATATATGTATATATATATATATATATATATATATACATATATATATTTATATATATATATATATGTATATATATATATATATATATATATATATATATATATATATATATATATTTATATATGTGTGTGTGTGTGTCTGGAAACCAATACATACCCCGCACAAACACACTTACACATGTGTAATGATGTTTATATATGATTCACCTGCATACTAGTACCTTATTCATTATGACACTGACACTTCACTCCAGTTATCTTGTAATTGATATCTAGCAGGTTATACAGCTGACAGAGGTTGCAATATGTTCATGTACAGATTACCAATGGTAATTTGAATGTGATACAGTGGGATTCGGTATGAGAATGTCTGTTTGTTAGGGGGTTGCTGTAACAAATGCACTATTGCTGTGCTTCTCCATATGCATTAATACCCATATACCCATGGCTGCTGGCTCCCCAAACACACACCCCATGCCTCCCTAACACTGCTGTCATCCATTCTCCTGTCGGATTCATGGTGTATCAGCACAACTACACACTGGCTACTCCCTACTCCTATAGAGCCATCCCATCGGTTTACTCACTCCACATATCCTCAGAGCTCCCATACGTTTAGTCCACAAACATTGGTGACTTGAACGTCTGAAGGAATACTATTCGCAATTATTGGGTTGCCCCACATGGAACACGCATGTGTTTATGGCAAGATTAGACTCTATACTTCATTACATCCTTACTCCCGTTAACATGACACTACAATTAATTAATTTGCATGACTATGTGGTAATGCACACGTTACACATGGGAGCCTAATTATGTACGTGTTTAGTGTATTTCTTTTACAAATAGACCGGTTTAGTACTTGGCGTTGCCATAGCGGGCAGATCACAGGAATAATTCCATGTGTGGGGAAGCCCTCACATTCGATTATCGTCAGCACAGCACTGATTTTGGACACTGTACGCACCTCTACGTTTTAGCAGTTCCATCCCATCCCTCTTCTGCACAGCCTATTATTCCATCTACTGTCGATGCTTGTATGTGCACATTCCTGTTATGTATGTCTACAAATGGAATGCATGCGTTACAGAGAATGTACTTCTATATATTGATGTCTGCATGTGTGTATGCATATATATCTATTACGAACTCACTGACCTCCACGGGGTGGTCCAATTAGAACCGGGCCATCCAACCCTGGCACACCTGGATCCATAATTTCATACCCATAGTTCCTCCATCCCACCCGTGTTCAACTTACACGCGTAACTTCCAATATCCACCTATTATCGCAGCCATGGCACACCTCCAAACATTGCCCTCTCCAAAGCGTTAGGGGCCCTACACATATGTTGTCCCGCCTCATGTATTTTCAGGCTCTCCCACAATTTAGTCTTTGAACATACCTGCCCTTGCTTGTGTAATGGTCGGCCGGCCAATTGCGCCGTATAATTTTTGGTAGTCCCAGCAGGGACTACTCTCTGTCTGTGTGTAAGTAGACTTAGCAATTCAACAATGTTAGTCCCACTGGTAAAACCCTGCCTGTGGTGTGAGTAGCAGTGCTTTGCTCACTCCTGGCCAGCTTGTTATGACATATGCTGACAGCACTCTAAATACTATAGTTGCTGTTGATTCCCTTCTCATCCCTTTTCTATGCTTTATTGTTATGACGTTCATTCTTCACACACACACACACACACACACACACACATATATATATTTATATATATATATATATATATATATATATATATATATATATATATATATATATATATATATATATTACATCTGTACATACTTATATACATTGCCTATGCTGGGTGCTGCTTACACCCGCAGAAGCGCACTCGCATATATATGCTTTCTGTGTGTTACATATGTTTACTGCCACTTATTTGTGCTTACTTGTGCCTTATTCATTATGACAGTACCACTTTGATTGAAAGGATCTGGTTAAAAGTCCCATGCGATACTCAAGTTCACTTTTACATGTTATTATGTCAGTTTTACAGCAGAATGACATTCATTCCACATGGAAAATGATATGTGCTATAGTGGAACTTGAACTGTGAATGCCTGTTTGTTAGGTGGATGCTCTAACCACTACACTATTGGTGTTCTGCTTCATTTATATGTATACCCATGGTTCATAGTTACCTGAACATGTGCCTCAACACTTCACTAACACAGCAGGCATCCATTCTCCTGTTGGGAAAACCGCACCACTACATATGCGCCATTCTCTCCTGCTCTGGACCCATCTTGCATGTTGACTCTCTACATGTATAGTCAGACTTCCCAAGCCTACAGTCCTGGCACATACGTTCATATGATGGTCAGGGTGTTCATATGGTCATCCATGTTTAGGCTTATCCGACTGGGGAACAGGACTGCCCTGTACCCATTTGAAAGTCAGACTTAGCATGTGGGCAAAGTTACTCCCACTGTTAGCATCCTACCTGTGGTTAGAGACGCAGGGAGTTTGCCCACCACTGGCCAGCATGATATGTCAGCACTAGATAATACGGGTGTTCCGCTGCTGTTTTCCTTCACATTCATTATGAATGCTTTCTTGTGCCCATGTTCATTCTGTATATGTATAGATATATATATATATATATATATATATATATATATATATATATAAAATAGCTGTACGTACACATGCATATACATCTACATGATTAATTACTTTGATCGTACTGTTGAATGACTGTGCTGTCTGCTATGTTTGTGATAACATCAGAGTTAGGCATAACTGCCATGGCTTAGTAGTAAATCACATTGGTTGTGGTGTGTAAGATCCTGGCGTCGAGCCTGGCCGAGGAGGTTTATTGTGTTGCTGGGCAGAACAAGGGCCATGGGACAAAGGGTGAGTACAACACTTTTCAGCAGCGGTTTTCCATTTTGCCATGTTTAACCGCCATTTCCCATCACACAAGCACCTTTGCATTCTTACTGTGATACGTCACCCCAGTTCACATTTCAGTGGTATTATATCGTTGTACAGCATAAAATTAGCAGGATATGCTTGTATACGGATTACGCATCATAAATGGTGTGTGCTGCAGTCGAACTGGCAACATCTGCTCAATAGGCAGATGCTCTAACCACTACACTATTGCTGTGCTGCTTCATTTGCATGTATACCCATGGTTCATTGTTACCAGAACAAATGCATCAAAACATCACTAACACAGCAGTCATCCATACTCCAGTCAGAAATAAACCACACCACTACACATGCGCCACTCCCTACTGCTCTAGACATGTTCCGTATGTTGGCTCACTCCAAGTATATTCAGACATCCTAAGCTTATAGACCTGGGACATACGTTCATTTAATGGTCAGGGTGTTCAATTAGTCTTTTGGCTTATCCAAATGGAGACTGGGACTGCCTTGTACCTGTTTGAAAGTCAGACTTAGTACATGGACAAACATGGACAAAGTTAGTTCCAGCTAGTAGGTTAGTATCTTACCTGTGGTTGGAGACGCAGGAGGTTTGCTCACCTCTGGCCAGCTTGATATGACAGCACTAAATAATACAGGGGGGTTCCACTGCTGTTTCCCTTCACATTCTTTATGACTGCTTTATTATGACCATGTTCATTCTTTATGGATATATATATATATATATATATTTATATATATATTTATATATATATATATATATATATATATATATATATATATATATATTTATATATCTGTCTGTACATACACAGACATATACACCTACATGCTTATTTACATTTCCTATACTATTGAATGACCGCCACTTACCATCGCGCATACCTGCTTACATCTGCTAGAAAGTGCCTTAATCACCCTATATCCAACTGCCATTATTCTGGGCATCATATAAAATTAGCAGCCCTTGCATGGCTTGGACCCTGGAACAGAAACACTATAGTCACTGTTTTTTACCAGTAAACCATCTGTGATGTGTTCTGTATGGATGGTAGTTAGGATATATGACTTTACTACAGGCATTCCACACTACTGGCAACAAATGTGACAGTCGGTTGGTTTACATATGTATAGTACATGTTAATGTTCATATGTTTCTTAGAGGCATATGTATACATTTGCAAGTAAACAATTTTATGAATAGGACACATACTTGACAACTACTTATATGCATGTATGTGTGATGTGTAGCTATGCGAATATAAGTATGTATATTTATAGATATATGACTACATATCTGGAGTTATATATGACCATGTATATGAACACCCTCATCCGGGAGGGACCTGTACCATTTGTATACAGGGGTTGTGTTCATCATTACGATGAGGAACCTGGACAGGGTATACAATTTGTGGACATGTACTATTTGGAAGATGGCTATGGGGAAGCTTCTTGGGAACATGTGAAAGTTATATATTCCCAATAATGCAGATGGGGAGACATGCATCATGGTCAAGTGTTTAATCCCAGGTCGTAGGTTCTGCAGGACCGGTTGGAGGCTGAGGAGGGTTGTGGATAAGTACTGCTAATCTGGCTTGTGCCCGGATGTCAATGGGGGTGGACATCGTGTTATGCCACAAAGTCTAATCTTGAGAACAGACATTTATCCCATGAGGGATGTCCAAAAATTGTGGATAGTGAACCCCGTTCTTCTTGTTGTATGAAAATGAGGGAGGGTTATGCATGCATGGGATACCTAGTTTGCAAGCCTGAGACTGCCTACGGTGAGACTGCCTACTAGATGTGGGTAGGGGGCACTATGTGCAGATATGGCTGGCCCAAGCTAGCAACCCGAGTATGGGTAGTTTTGGTGGACGTTCAGCAAGGGGGGGGGTTGGTGTGCTGTGGAGGGGATGATGGATATTTAATTATGTATCCAGGTGTGTTGTGGTTGGATGGCTCAGTTCAGGCCAAACCATTATGTGGGTGTGAGTCGGTACTGTTTCTGTACATGTATATTGCACATTTTAATGTCCATATGTTTGTGGGATTGTGTTCTGCAGTATGGCCCGTCAAGGTGTATTAGGGATGTGAATGTATGTTCTTTGGTTTCCTTTCTGATTTACCCACTGCTCCCTCGTACACCTCCAGTTCACCTATTGTACATCTGACCCAGTCTCCCCTTGGCGAATTATTACATTACCTGTCACCCCCCCCCCCAAATTCCACAAACACACCATTCATCCCTTCTTTTGGTTGCTGGCCCATGGCACAGACAGCAGTACACATTGCTTACTCTACATACCTTTGGTACCAATATGGTTGTGAGGACAACCCTAGCATATTTGGTCTTCCACATGCTGTACTTCACGCACATAGGTACACGCAAATACTTATCTTTCCTGACATTGTAGATAGACCCAGGTAATACCCATTCATCTTTGGGCTGTCCAGACCAGGATGACTCAGACCACGAATGGGCAGATATTGAGCGAATGCTCTGACCATTGGGCTAGGCTTAGCAAAGGGCAGTGGCACGCAAACACACTCCATTTCGTTTTTACTTGGTATAAAAATCAACACTACAATGAAATACGGACACAGGGTTTTAAATGTTATTGTTCGAGGGATGGGGGCTAAAAATTCAGCTACATGTTTTTATATTTACTTTTTATTTTTGTGTTCGCGGAACTCTCTTGTATGCTTTGCATACATTTCAGTATCCATGGACACTGACAGGAGTGAATACTATTAGAGGCAGGCTGTACTAGTCAGCATTTTAGGTTGCGCGACTGTAGCTGACATGTTCATGCCTCCATGCAGCGCTTAAACATGCCCCCTGCACTCGTGCATGTTTCCTGTGCGTGTGGACGGTGCGGCAGCGCACCTTCATTAATATGCATATGGTGCTGCTGTGCCATCTCTACGCCACACGGTCAGCACAAGGCTAACACCATCCTTGCGCTGAGCTTCATGAATCCCGGGGATTGTGTCTGTTGCTGCACTGAAACTGAAAGATAACATCTTTTTATTGTGTGGCCATACAGTAATTTAGTTTCAGCTATTTTCCTGAAGTTAACCTTCTGTATCCCAGTTTCCACTGTTGAAATATATGCATTTAAACAGTTACAATAGTGTATGTACATTTCTGTTCTATTCCATTAGGGCATACTGTGGTTACATTTTAAGCACATTGCAAAAAACTTTTCAACACACACTTTTGTACCAGCAGTTTGATATATACCTGACATGCAGTTCTAATACATCTGCAACACAGGTATCTTATATGAACCATGTTGATATTCACAAAGGACATATAATTATTTACAAAATTCCAGACAGCTGGGCTAGCAGTACCTCCTTTGTCACAATAGTATCAACATTTTATTATATTTGTTTATATTTGTTTACAAGGGTAATACAGTGATTACAATCAACTATTTGCAGGTGCAGCCTGTGTGAAACAAAATTCACAAAGAAGAAATAAAGTTCAACAAAGCAGCAGTAAGTTGTACATATCGGAAAAGAACAGAAAGTAACAATATATAACAAAAACTGTATAATAGCATTTATTAATACATGTAGCAATAATTATGAAAGAAATGCATATTTTGCAATTTTACATGATAATATTTCAAGTTTATATCATGAAGGAAATGTGTGGATTAATGAGTGTTTGGCAGGGGTGGGCTGGGAAGGTAATTTAACAGGCATTAGTAGTTGGGTATAGCTGCAGGTAGAGAAGTCCATACATTATGTGGCCTGCTGTGTGGTAATTACAGTTTGTTTTGTTGTGTAGAAGTTCTGAAGCTGGGGAAATAGGACTATAGTTCATTTAGGTGTGTGCGTGTGTGGAGAGGATTCCCATATTTAAGAAGCAATTATGGGGGTTGGAGTGGAAGATTGTTTAGGAGAAGCATCTGAGGTTCTATTGTATATATTTACTGTAAAGTTTGGCAGCTAGTATTGGGAATGAGTTAGGCAGGAGAATTTTGAAAATGAGAGAGCATGATTGTAACTTGCCGCACCAGAAGCCATTTGACTTTTTTGAGGATGAAGTAGTAGTGCTCATTAGAGAGCAAGTTAGTGATAAAGAGGCAGATTTTGTTTTCAATAGCCTTTATTGTGGAGGAGTTTTTCTTAGAGGCTGTGACTATTTTGGGTAGCCCATATTTGAGGTGGACCAGAAGGACTCATTCGCCTATAGCAGACCTGACTGTTTTGGATAAGTAGAGTGAGCTTTTTCTGGCCCAGAAAAGGATTGAGTTAACTGTGGTTAATTTATCAATATGGGTATGGAATGTTAGCAACTGTTGTAGCCACAAACCAAGGTATTTGAAGGATCAGGTTGTTTGTATTGGTGTGTCAAAATGGGTACTGATATTGAGTGACGTTGGTGATTACATTTTTAAGAAGTGCCAAATGCCATGTTTTTGTTTTTGCAGAGTTAGGTATTAGTTTGTGCTTAATGAGCTGGGTACTAAGGAAATAAAAGTTTTTCTTCCATTGTGTTTCAGTTGTAGATGCTTGTGGCTGGTCCTAAAGATTACAATGTCATCATCACAGAGGATTAGTTGTAGAGTAGGAAGGTCATAGAAAAATGTATTAATACACATAGATAAGAGAACAAGAGCTAAGATACAACCTTGATGTACTCCCGGAGAAAGAGGGTAGGCTGAGAGAAGAAACTGCCTAATTTAACCTTAAATAAGCTGTTTAACAAGAAGTCATGGAACCAGGTGAAAGATGTACTACCAATGTCAATTTTCTGGAAAGAGAGAAGGAGGATTTGGTTTTTGATTAGGTCAAAAACGTTGGTGAGGTCAATGACCATTGCTCCTGTCAAGTTACCTTTGTCCATGTCGAGGAAAGTGACATGAATTAGGCACTAAAGTGCCATCATTGTACTGTGACCTGTCCAGGATTCATGCTGTTTTCAGGTAAGGACAAAGTATTGCTGAATGCAGCTTGAGAGTTAGATATCAAGAATTATTTTTCTAACACCTTGACGAGAGTGGGTAAGATGGAAATAGAATGAAACTGTGAGGTGTTTTGAGGTTCATATTGTTTGGGTAGGGAGGTAATCAGAGGTGTTTTCCAGATGTTTGGCATTATACATTGTGTCAAACAATGTTAAAAATATGAAGAAGAGGCTGGGTTAACAATTCATTGCAGTGGTAGATAGGGCAGGGAAATTTGTGGTCCAAACCTGGGGAGTCTGTGAGCATGCCTTCAGGTAGGCCATTGATTTCTTTACATGAGTTTTTTTAAGTAGAAAGTTACCTGAAGGGAGGGGCTTCTGTGATAGAGGAAAGGGGAGGGAAGTGTAGATGCTGTAGATAGTTTGGGAACAGTGGCTAAATTATCTGACATAGATAGTGCATGTGAGTGATCCTGATTAGTCTTGATTAGATTCAGAGATTTGTTGTTAGAAGATTTGCATCAAGTGAGCAAACTGACCTCATGCCTAGAATATAAGGCATCCTTGGATCCAACTCTGATGGACCTCTTGCACATCTGAAAACAAGCAGCACCAGAAAAACTAGATCCAAGGACTTGAACTTTGCCAGTGACATAAATAAAACATGCTGGAGAGATAGATATGCATCTCAAAGGAGCCACGCACTATGGAATAGACTCCTCATCTATGTGATGCAGACTTCATCTGTGACTTTATTCAAAAGAAACCTTGATTGTTGGACGGGAAATCAAAAATTTACCCTTTTGTTTGGCCCTCTTGTCTCTGACAGGCACAGGTCTACAGTAAGTAAATGTGTCCCCAACTATCATATACCCCACATAATCCTTAGGTACCTCTTTGCTAACATACCTCAACATATAGGCATCCAAGGAACTCAGGGACAAAACTGGGTTGGGTTGTACGGCTAGACTTGTAAAGACCCTAGCGTTCATTAGCCTAGTAAAAACCTATGAACCTCATGTCAGATGTGTTTGGGTTTATCACAGAGGGAGCATTGCTTAGATTTGAGATGGCTTGATTTGTGCCTCCATAAGGATTATTTAGCCATAGTCTGGAATTTGGTAAAGGTAGCACAGTTGTCAGGGACTGGATTATCTTCCAAGACAGCTAGGCTTCACCCCTTCATTGAAGGGAGATGTATGCTTTTTGGTGAGCCATGAAAGGCATTTTACAATGGGAAAGAATTTGTCCTTGAGTTGGAGGAGTATTTATCTTAGATATGTAACTGCTGTGTTAAGGTCCTGGATTTTCAGAATGGTAGATGAGTTAAAGGTTGCCAGATCTTTTTTTCCATGTGGTGACATTTTGTGGAGTTTGTGGTCTGATGGAGATTATTTGGGGAAATGGTGAGTGATCACTGAAGGTATGGAGGAAGAATGGACCTGTTTGAGACAGTTGATGGTTCATTAGTGACTTGTAAATCAAAAGTCGAGTGGTTGTTCAGTGCAGTTTTGGGTATGTGGGTACTGTGATTAACTGTATGAGGTCCTTCATAGGTGGAAATTTGGAAATATCAGTCTCGAGAGGACCTGAGAAAATAATGTTGAAATCCTCCAAAATAATCAGGTTTATTTTTGCTGCAGTGTCCTGTCTTACTGAAGTTGACAGCCAAGAATATCTTTGAGATTAGGGATTTGAATTTAGAAAGATATGAAAGAGGAGTTAGATATGCTACTGTTGCAATAAGTAAGGGTTTATTTACCTCATTGTTCTGTGTTAATTGTAGTGTTGGCTTTGGCTAGGATGGTGGGTGTAAGATAGCTTTTGTAAAGTAGTAGAAAGCCTCATCCTTTCTTATTTCAAGGTCTTGCATCACACTTATAATTGTATGGAGGCAATAGGTGCTAAAAGTTGGGGCTGCTTGGTTTGATCCAAGGTTCAGTGACAGCTATAATGTTTTGCTTGTGGGAGGAAAAAAGACACTGATTCCTCGAGTTTGTTGACAGTGTTTTGTGATTTGATGAGGGCACAGGACTTGTGGGATTATGCAGTTTGTGGACGGAGGAGAGTGGGTGGTAAGGGCCCTGGTTTATTTCAATGCCATCTTAGAAAAGGAGTATTAGAATGATATGGGTAAATTTGTAGAGATCATTAGCAGTTTTGATGTGGAAGTTATGAGTACATGTTTTGTGGTGAGGGGCGAATTGTGCACAGTAGAATGCATTTATGGAGAGTGGGAGCTAGAATGGAAAGTGAAGGTGATTTTGTTATTCAATGGGCACAGGAGAGTGTGGGAGAGAATGTCAGAATGGCAAGGGCAATGACAAAAAGGTGTGGATTACGGATGTTTATCAAAAGTTCGAACATTGATAAGTTCGAACACCAAAACCTTGAACTTGAAAGTCTGAAGACTGAAAATATCGAAGTCGTGGAACATCAAATTCTTTCCCAGGGAAAGAATTTGGTGGGCTGTTTCCGCAGCTTCGCTATTTCCTCCACTGTGGTGCGATCTCGTAGTTGGTATATTTAAGTAGGAGGGGTGTGGAGGTGAAGCCCCCCACATTAGAAACAGTTTGTAGTGTTTGTGTGTTTCGTGTTTTGTACTGGAAAAGCAATTTTTTTCCCAGGGAAAAAAATCACTGTTCTCAGTCTTCAAAGTTTTCATCTTTTGTAGTTTTGGGTTCAATGTTATCACATTCGAAGTTTTGACACTTCGATGATGTGATATAGACCCTGGATTAAGTATGGTGGATGGGAAATAATAAGTAGGAGTGCAATGAAAAGGCCAGGGAGCATTATAGTTGTTATAATTAGTAGAATGGTGATATAAAGGGGAACAGTGGCTGAGGGGTGGTCTAAACTGAAGTGTTTAGTGTGTGGAGTAGGAAAATAATCTCCAACGTCATCTAATGGTTAGATCCAACCACAAACTAATCACCATGGAAATCCACATCTCAGTCATACCCCCCTCAAAGGTAACCACCATGAAAAACTTCTCCAAAGCTGACTTTGGGCTGCTAAAAACAGAGGTGGCTAAGTTCACAGAACCCATGTCAATGGAAAATTAGATACATGACTGCTGAATCATACACCAATGCACTGTATAAATGGTTTACTATTACAACACCGACACTGACAATGCTGACACACACCTCTTCGATAGTCAGATTTGCAAACGTAATGTTGAACTGTACAGAATATCGAAGTTAGAATTGCGAATGTCATCCCAAGTATTTAGCACATTTAAATGCGACTATATAAACACTGTATGAGTTTCTGAATAAGTCGGTGAGTAAAATACAGTGGTATATTATGTTTCACATGTTAAAACTATTTAAATAACAGATTTAGCATATCTTTAATATGCAGGATGCAGAGTTGGCAGGAAATATGAGCACAGACTTGCATGATACTGCTCCCGGTATCATTGGCTTAAACTATGATACAATAATCTCCCAAAAAGTGAGAAAGATGTTATGCATTCATGGCTATAAATACTACTTAGAGAAATGTGCAGGAAATAAGAAATACTGGTGCTGTACATCTAAAATAAGTGAGAAATGTAAGGGGTGATGTATCACTGATGTAGTTGAAGACAAAGATATATTAATAAAGTCAACTGCTCACCATCACGCACCTGATGTTATTAAGTGTGAGCAACTCAAAGTGAAGGAGAGAATTAAGAGTTATCTTCAAAAACATGTATCTTTCACTATAACTCCACCAGTCGTGTTGGAACGTTGTAAATCGCACTGGAGTGGGGAGCGGAACATAATGCACAGTGGTGTAATGAATGGAATGTTGAGTAATGAAAGACAGTATCGAATTCGACATTTCACCCCTGTTTATGACATTTTAACCGTTGAATACCTGTACTTTTGCGTAACTGATTCAGAATTCTGTTATTTCGTTCATATTATTTTCGGTGTTTTAATAGTAAACCGTACAAACACATACATAAATGCATGGAACTAGCTATACCCAACAGAACCAAAATGCTCTCCTCCAAAAAAATGAAGCCAATCTCGTAGTCCCCAGCCATTAATAAACTCTACAACAGAATGAAGAAATTGTTTCAGAAACCGTGAAGTCCCATGACTGGAAAAACTCCCTTATTAGTCTCAACAAAAAGTTGAGATTCCTTATCAAAACCTCTAAAGCCAGCTATGAAGGCAGAATTGTGACAGACACTAAAAACAACCACAAAGCCTTCTATAGTTGTATCAAAATCTCCACGGCAATACCCTGGGTTGCTCTGAGTTTGCTCTGAGTTACTGCACAATGGTACCCCCTATACTAAGCCAACAGATATTGCCAACATACTAGCTGACAGATTCAGTGCCAGATCCCCCCCCCCCCCAAAAGGACCAATCACAATACCAGAGGAATGCCATGCACTACTGCAGCACAGGTTAAAGCTGCATTGTCCAAGGCCAGGAATATAGCTTCCATGGGACCTGACAATATCCCTGGATGTGTTCTACATGAACTACAAAGTGAACTGGCACCGCATCTGTGTGCCCTGTTCAATCACAGCCTCACCTCAGGTTTTGTCCCTACCAAATGGCACAATGCTACAGTCAACCCTCTCCATAAAGGGCGAGTGACTACAGACCCTGGGAATTATCACCCCATTAGCCTGATGAGTCTGATATGTAAGGCTATGGAGTGCATCATCATGGACCTAATTAACAAGGATATAGGGAATCTCCAAATTCTAGATCCCACGCAATTTGGTTTTGTGAAAGGTAGATCATACCTGCTCAATCTAGTTGACTTCTTTGAGTCAGTCACCAGAGCTGTGGATGAGGGCAAGGCAGTTCATACAGCCTGTCTTGATCTGGCCAAGACCTTTGATACCATTCCCCACTCAGGAATTATTGATAAACTCATCAAACTATGCATCAACCCCTATATCACTAGGTGGGCTGCAAATTGGATCACAGATAGAACCCACAGTGTCAGACTGCCGACCAGTCACGAGTGGAGTCCCACAGGATTAGTTCCTGGGTCCTCTCTTGTTTGGCATCTACTTCTCAGAAGTTCAGGCCAACACGGAGGGACTCTGGCTGACCAAGTTCGCAGATGATTGCAAGCTGGGAGCCATTATTAACTCCCCAAGTGATGCAGAAATACTACAGAAAGGCCTCACTGAGACCAATAACTGCTGTTGAAACCTTGGCCTTAAGCTTAATGCCAAAAATGCGTCATCATCCCCTTTGGGAAAAACTCAGTTCCCACTAATTACCACATTGATGGGAGCTCACTGAACACTGAAGGTATTATAAGAGATCTGGGGACACAGGTTGACAGCAACCTCTCCTTCGACCACCACATTGCCACTGTGGTCAGAAAGTCCTTCTATGTGGCACATCCCATTACTAAGGGTTTTGCATCCAGGAAGAAAGAGGTCATCATCTCTCTACTCTTCCCTCATTAGGCCAGCAGTGATCGAGTATAATGCCCTATTTGGCATGTACCTCACTTGACACATTCAACAGCTGGAAAGGCCACAAAAGTACCTCATGAAGAGGATCCTAGGCCTTAAACACGTCGTATATGGACAGACTCAAAAAACTCCAGCTATTCTCTGTCTCATATCGTCTACTAAGAGGCGATCTCTCCTTGACATACAAAGCCATGTCTGACCCAGCTGTGTTAGAAATGCTACATCTAAAGAAATCCAAATCCTTCTGCACCACATGCTCCAGAGACCGCAACCTCATTACCACAATCAACAGAACATGCTGGTGGGACAGGTTCATAACACAGAGACTGCCCATGCGCTGGAATATGCTTCCCATACATGTCAAGCAGACCAGCTCACTGGCCCTCTTCAAAAGAAGTCTTGATGAGTGGATGGGAAATAGAAAGTTCACCCCGGGGATAACTCCAGTAGCTCTACTTGATAGGGGCACTGGGAACTAACATCTGGCAGCACAATGTCAGGGCACTTCTATGGGCTAGGCTTGTAAAGGCTCCAGGGGATTAGCCTAGTACACACCTATGAACCTATGATATAGGTCAGAAAGCACAGCTGTGTAAGTAAACTTACCATAACAGTAGATGAAATGATCACTACTCAGTAAATTAAGCTATATGAATTATGGCTTGCTAAGGACATAACAGCTGGCCAGCTTCCTAATCTTCAGGGCACCTTTCAAACACCCAGCTGTTAGTCAGATACTAAGCTGACTAATAGGTTTGGGCATCAAACACTTCCGACCTTTCATGTCCATGCAGAGAAGGAGGCTATAGCCCTTAGAAGGACAATATTAGGAAAATAAACATAAATGCCCACACCCTGGCATAAAAAAATACAAAGAAGGGGGGGTGGAGAGAGAGGCTGGTGATGGCAGCACTGATCATTCGAACTTCTACTGTTATGGTAAGTTTACTTACACAACTGTACTATTTTCATCATTTGGTCATTACTGTGGTAGCCTTAACTGTATGGATAAATTACTAGAGCGTATAATAATTCAGAAGTGGAAAGTGAAGGGTCCTAGCAAATTCTGTCCTAAACCTGGAGAAGGAATGTAGTTTATATTGCTTTGAAAAAGAATGCACAGAGAACCAAGCTGCTGCTCCTAGACTACTTTTAGAATTCCAAAAAGCCACAAAAACAGTCATGGCCTTAGTAAAATGATCCTTGACCCAGCCTGAAATAGTTTTGTTATAAGGTTTAACAAAAAGTATTAGCATGAGATAACCATTTGGAAATAGTCTGTTTTGATACCAGTTGTCCTTTTTTCTTACCTTTTCAAGAAATGAACGACTGATCAAAAGTTCTGAAAGATTTTGTTCTGTCAAGATAGTACCTGACTTGTCTGTGGATACCCAAGGTATGAAGTGCTCTTTATCTCTGAATTTTAGGCACTGGAAAGAAAACAAGGCGATGAATAGCTTGCCTTAAGGTAAACCCAGATTCCATTTTAGACATAAAAAAAAGGATTAGTTCTTACAAAGACAATCCTGGGGATTCAATAAACTCTGTGTAGGCTTAGTGCAAAGCCTAAGGACATGGGTGCCACCCTCAGGGGCAAATTTGCAGTCTCCCATCCAATTATCTAGGTTGCATTTGAATAGGGAAGGTGATGAGCTCTATTTCACATGAATAAGAACTCTATTCCAGAGAAACAGCAGTCTATGGGAGACATATTGGTCTCTCCAGTATGTTCTGTTAATGTCACAAGTTAGGTTGAAGTCCCTAGAGCAAGTGACTGTTATGCCATTGGACTTGCGATGTGCAGCATTTCCATTAGGACAGAGTTGGAATTTGGCTTCTAATCCAGGCACAAGTCACCTCCCAGCAGTCTATAAGATACAGAGTAAAGTGACAGGGCTTTCAGCCAGTCCATGTAAGTCATGGTTTAGAGTCCATGTATTTTCTTAGTGATAAACCTCTGAGGTGTCTCCAGCTGCTGCAGGTGTCTGATGATGTACATGGAAAAGGGTGTATTATATTCTATATTAGTGGTCTAATGAAGGTCAAGTACAGTGGAGTTATAACATCCCTTGTCCTGGATGCTGTGCCCTTGCTTACGAGTTGTACTACATAGAAGGCTTTTCGTACCACTGTAGAAACTTGGTGGTCAAAGTTCAGATTGCAATCAACCTATGTGTCCAAGTCTCACAACACTGGGTTGGAATTCAGGGGGTGCTGTCAATATTGTAATTTGTAGGAAATTCCACTTTGCCAAAGGGAACGATAATGCAATTTTTTTTATTTAGTTTTAGACCATGGCTTTGGCAGCAATCATTTGTTTATGTTAGCCCTTCTTATAATATGTCAACATCATGGAGGACTCAGTGATGGCTCTCAGTTTGCAATCATCAGTAAACTTGGTGAGCCAATGGCCATCTACTTTGGCCTGGACTTCTGAGAAATAGATGCCAAACAGTAAGGGGCTTATCACAGATCCCTGTGGTACTCCACTGGTTATGGGTCTACTGATGGAAGTGGATTCACCAATTTTGACAGATTGTGTTCTGCTGGTGAGCCAATTAGCTACCCATCTAGTAATGTAAGAGCTAATCCCTATCTGGGAGAGTTTCTCAATCATGCCAGAGTAGGGAATTGTGTTGAAAGCCTTGGCAAGTTCAAAATAGGCAGTGTGCACTGTCTTACCTTCACCCATGGCTTTGGTGACTTTCTCAAAGAAGTCCACAAGGTTTAATAAGCTTGTTAAACCCTTAAAGAAGCCAAACTGGGTTAGGTCCAAAGTTTGGAGGTTGCCTACGTCCTTGTTGATAAGGTCCATGATAATTAGATGTTAGGTCTGTAGCTCCCACTGTAAGTTGATGGCCCCCCTTTGTGCAGGGATTACTGTTGCTGTTCTCCATTCAGCAGGAACATAGCCAATTCTCAAGCTATGATTAAAGAGAATGCCAAGTGGGTCCACTAAGTCTTGTTTTAGATTGTTTAGCAAACAACCTGGGATATTATCTGGGACCATGTTTTTGGTCTTGGTGAGTGTAGAGTTGAATTATACTCTAGAGATACTAGGCAGACGGCTAGAGTCAATTATGCATTGGGATATGGTAGGTGGAGATATGGGGGTGAAGTTTACACTGAATCTGTCAGCTAGCAGGTTGATGATATCTTCCAGTATAGTATAAGCAATCCCATCAGCAACCAATTCAGCACATAGCTAGACATTCTCTTTTAGATTTTGAATGTAGTTAAAAAATGTCTTATAATTATCCTTGGCTAGGGATGCAATTTTAGATTCATAATTTGCTTTACAAGACTTTACAAGATTTCTAATTTTCTTGTTTAGGCTTAGGAGGGAACTCTTCTTCTGCAGAGTGATATCCCTCTTGCTTTTGGACAAAAGTTTCTTCCTCTTGTTATATAATGTGTTTATACTTGAAGTCCACCGGTGTGACTTATTTCTCTGCGAAGACCTGGTTTTAATCCAGTCAAGTACAGCTGAGTTTATGCAGTCGATTAAGTGTTTGTACAGGGCATTTGCATACACTTCTGCATAGTGATCACTGATGTCTACAATTGCAGGTGGTTTGAAGATTTTTATACCATCACTTATCTTTGGTAAAGGGTTTTGTAACTTTTATTCCTGTGATGGTGTCATTTCCAATAGTTACTTCAAAGGAGACTGATCTGTGGTCTGGCCTAACCACTGAGGCCATCATACATGGGAAAGTACAGTGGTCCCTGATGTTGGTGAGTACTATGTCCAGAACATTAGAACCCTGGAGGCAGTGCAAACTATCTGTTCCAGAGCATTTCTGTTAACAAAGTCCAGGAACCTCTGGTTGAGCATGTTTTTGCTTGTGTATGTCCCCAAGTCTATAGAAGGATAGCTGAAATCTCCCATGACTAAAGTGTTGGGCTGTAAAGTGAGGGATTCCAGTATATCAAAGTAGGCAGTGTGCTTATCCTGGTTCATGGTGGGGGATCTATAGCTAGCAATTTTGTGGTATGGTTCTTTCCCCATAGTCAATTTGACATGCAGTAGTTCTAGAGAGTCATGCTGTTTGACCAGTCTCAAAGTGTATTTGGTTTTAATGAAGATGGATACACATTCACCTTTGGTTCCTTCATGCTCATTTTGAGGTCTGAACATATGGAAAGCATTGTAGCCTTGCATGGCCATGGTGTTCTCAGTGGCATTGAACCATATCTCAGTAACTGCACAGATATCAGCATCTTCTAAGGTGAGGGGTGCTTTCAGGGAGTGCAGTTCTGTGTTTAAACTCCTAGCACTAAGCACCATGACCCGGAGTTTGTCTCTATTAGATTTTGTTACATTGGGAAATTTGTTGTTTTGACATTGCCTAAAAAAGGCACTATGGGTGAGGCAAGGGCCTTTGCCAGTATCCAAAAGCCTAGGGGGAACAGGTGCAGACCATCTCTAGCAAAGCAGCAAGGTCAGTCTACCATATCCTTCAAGGCTGACAGATACTGGATCACCTGGACTGACATCAGAAGCTGAGCCAATTGTTGAATTGTTATCTTCCACATAACATATGTGATTGTGAGTTCTCACTGATGATTCTGCAAGAACACACTTGTACAACTGTTATGATATGTAAGCAGTCTCTGAGGGGAATCAGACATACCTCCCTCAGAATGTAACATCTGTCAGAGTTCAGAGAGACACTGTTATGCCTGTTTTAGAAATAATAAGCATTCCTGTTTTTTTGACAGGTGCACATACCATATGCTCTCCTAATAGGATTGTGTTGTCCATGTTATTATTATCTTGTGCATTTGCATTCATAATGGTTCTAATTCCCCATGAGTGTCCTTCATTTAGCATGTCCCCATGAGTGTGGTATCAATACACTGTGTGTGTGTCGATACTGTATGCATTATACAAATACCACCCTTGGATTCAGTGATTGTCCATAATTTCCAGTCCTCCACAAAGCTGGTTGGAGAAAGGATGTGTATGTCTTTTTTGATGTCTGACACTTAAATAATGGACTGGAAAGGACCTACACTGAGCCCTGAGGTATGCAACTGGTCACACTGGACTCTAGATAGAGGTGACTTCACACACTGCAGCCTATTTCTCTGTCACGTATGTGTTCCAGTTGTCTACCCACTTGGTGACATAAGTGTTTACGGCCACTCATGAAAGTTTCTCTGTAATACCTGACTGTTGATTTGTGTCAAATTCCTTGGTTAGGTCAAGTTACATAAGATTATAGTGTTGTCATCATGCATGCCTTTGGTAACCCTCTTGAAGACAGCAAACAGATGTAACAGACACAATGTAGTCTGAACAAATCAAACATGGGTTTAGTATGTAGTCAGGATATTACCTGTGTCCTTTTAGTGAAGATTCATGATGACTCCTTGGCCTACCTCATAGATGAGGAGAGTCAGGATGGGTGTATAACTCCCCCAGAGTCAGAAGAATGCATGTTGCTGTACACCCTTTTATGGGAACATAGGCTATCTGGAGGTTGTGTTGATGTACATATCCAATTGTGTCTGATAGGTCAGGTTTTAAGTCACACTATAGGCAACCTGTGATGTCATCAGGGCTCATTGCTTCTATGTTATTAGCCATACAGACCACACAGACGTGCTGCCCTGCTGAGAATAATAACTGAGTGAAGTTGGTATGTATACTTTGGCTGATGGCCAGTGGTGACAGGGTAACGACATGTGAGACAAACTGTAGATAGCAGATTGTCTCAGTCCTCTGGGTGGGTATGTCTGCTGACATCTACACACACATCTGTGATTAGTTGTCTGTTTCACTTAGCATTTCATATGTACTGGAATAAATGATTTGTGACAAGACCTCCATACAGCTTTGGTAATTTATCACATTCCTAATACTGCTGCTACGCACACAGATATATGACTGTACCGATGCCATGTACTTACATCACAAGTAAGCTGTGTTTGAGTGGCCTGATGTCATATCAGGGCAGATTGCAGAGCAGTCAGTGTCTTGTGCAGAACACTTCCTGACACAAATGTTAATAGTCACATAGCTTCAATAATCCTTGGTTGTAATAACACAACTGCACATACAATGAATTCCACATGGTTGCAATTGCACCAAAATATGTGATACATTGGTTGTGTATATAACAGGATAACAACCATGTGTATGAGACAATACTTATTTGGCCATGTAATCAATATGAATTGATACTGATGTCAGTCACAGAACATTAAATGATGGTATGTAGACACATTCACACCTGTGCCATACTGCAAGTGTCACTGTGATGAATGTGAACTGAGTAGAAGTTTGATCTGCTCCACTACAAAAGCACACGTCCAGATATGCTACCAGTATACATAATAGGTGTATCATACCATGTCAACAATTCTCAGGAGGCATATGACTACAGCTGTTATACAAGGAGCATGCACTGCAATGGCATCAATGGCCATAAATACATTAGTTCACATCACAGATTGTAAGACCGTTCTGAAGTCATACTGTCCATCATACCTCAATATAGCACATGTCAATGACAGTAGCATTGACATCTCAACTGTTTATAGGGTCATAGGGCATTATTATGCTAATGGCAACATTATATGAAATCATAGCTATTATTATACCATGTAAAAAAATCCCTATTATGTAAGACAGTAAGCAAGTCTGACTTTTACAGTGTCCAACAGCACTTTATAGTGGATGACATTAGCAGTGACTGGTGAAAAGAAGATAGTAATTGCACTGTCTGACATGCTGTCTCAAATGTCAACCAAGTGAACACATGCAGACATAGACATACTAATTTATCACAGTGAGAACAGAACTTCTACCTACTGATTTAGCAGCACAGTACTTAACCCAAGCAACACAGAAGTCTGACTTTTACAATGCTGCAGGACAGTTCATAGTGGCTGCCATCACCATTGGACATTTGAGAGTTGCTGTTGATAGGCCTGCATTAAATGAATGTATAGGCATGTACAATTTTCAAAATATTGGTACTCTGTGGGATTGTACTGATGAAAGAGGGATACACAGTTATGCTCTTCTGACTAGACAGAGAGACACATACACAAACTAATTGACTGTAGTGAGATTAGAACCCCTATCTAATTAAGTGCACCAACAAGCAAACTCAATACATATCACAAGCACCACAGCACAAATCTGTATTTTACAATGCTGCAGGACAATTTATTTTGGATGACATCAGTACTGGATGTTTGAAAGAAGATGTGAGGCCTGAATGAAATGGATGTGTAGGCATGTACACATGTCAAAATATTGTTAATCCATGGAACTGTAGTGATGACTAATACACAGTTATGCTCTTCTGACTAGACAGGGACACAGACACCAGCTAACTGCAGTGTGATTAGAATCCTTACCTAAGTGCACTGACTATAGCACTCAGTACATAATGCAAATGCCAAAATGTGGGTGGGGTGCCATGTAGGAGGGTTGTTAGGAGTGCTCAGAGGAGGCTTGCTGTCCATCCTTCACCTGATCCAGGTGTGTCTTTCCATGTGAAACTCAACATATGTTTAGTACCATCATTGAGGCACAGGCACATTCCAATATGCCCTCCAAGGAAATGCTTAGGGTTGTAGATGTGGCACAGGCTGACATAAATGACTGCCTTTACCATGTTGCCACTTCAATGGATCAGGTGAATGACACATTGTAGTGGACGGAGTCTGCAGCAGAATGTCTGCTGGGAGGGATATGCACACACATGGGCGTATTTCAGCCACATCATCTATGTTAGCTGATGTGGCCTTGCCCAATAATGCTCCCATAGTGGCACTACTTCCACTGTTCCATTAGTGATTGAGGTGTCCACACCCAGATGTGGCAGACCTTGGGGTCATGGTCCTGGGTGTACTCATGAGGAGAGCTCATTCAGCAAACATCAGTCATATTCAGGTAGCAGCACTGCATCTAACCATGGGCATGGACATGCCAGTGCAAATACTGGCAGAGCCAGTTCTCATGGTTGGGCACGATGACGATGAACTGTCACCTCTGCCATGCATGGTTCACACCTGTCTGACATACCAGGACTTAGAGCTAGCACAGTGCCTGGCTTCATTCTTGCAAACACTCACATACCAATTTCACCTGGAGTGCCCTTCCAGATAAACACACATAACAGTTACATGGGTTAGTCATGAGGCTAGAGCTCATTCTGTCTCAGTGGCCATTTGATACTTTATTCAAATGTCTGCCTCTTTCTCTTCCTTACTCACACGCACTCACTACCTTTATTGTCAGCAAAGGCTTCCTGCTTCCTCCCCCTCACACACACACACGCGCACACACACACACACACACACACACACACACACACACACACACACACACACACACACACACACACATATACAAAACACCCTTTACAAATGATGATAACTGTGCCATATCCTTGTTTCCTATCTTTTGTATTCAGAGATACACAAGTCTTTTGTCTGACGCTCAGGGTGCATAGCTGACTTAGTGCTTAGTATATCTGTTTTTGTGATGCTGTTTTGCAAATTTTACTGCTTTCTTCCAGGTGTTTATGTAATGTGTACACCCCCTCCTAAACTCATAGACCAACAAAGCTGGTCCAATTCATATATGAAAGTGTGACAAAGGCCCAACAATGGGGAGAGTTTTAAACATCGTGGTCTTACAGACTTAAACAGTTGATGGAATAACAGGTTTTGCATTACTATTTTTATGGTTGTTCTGAGGGATATGAAGTTTGAAACTGAAATATTTGTTATTATTTTCTAACTTCAATCTTTAATGATTTGCCATTACAAACATACGAGGTCAAACTGTGGATGTGCGGTGAAAATCCATACATTTTATATGTAAGGCCTGTTAGTTAATAGAGGACACATATTCACATACGTCACTGCTGTCACATCTTAATGTAATTGCTGTAAAAAATCACCCACCTTATACTTACTTACATTACCAAGTAACAGTATACAAGGATATGCCATTCATTTGTGTTCTTAGACATTTATTTTTTTATTCCAGGTTCAAGACTTACCTTAGAAATCCAGCAGTCACAAGAGTTTTTAGTTCAGGGCTGACTGTCTGATGCTAGCAGTACACAGCCATTACATGGGTAAGTAAAGGTTGTGAACATTGCCTGGCATCAGTGTTACTGTATGCGCATACATCTCAGTGCAAGAAATCTGGAAAACCAAAAACAATGGGGGGATAAACGCCCCAAAATAGGCACAGATTTTAAATATTGCTCTTATAAATTTAGAAAGTTTCTATAATGACAGATGTTGCATTATTATATATTTTCTGAAGGATATGAAGTCTGAAATTCAAACGTCTGTCATTTATTTAGCATTATTAAGTGACTTCAGTCCTCAATGACTTGCCAGAAAACCATGGATTTTAAGAGGAACAGACCACAAACAAGAGGCAAAAATCTGGACATTCTGAGAAAATCTGGACAGTTGAGAGGTATGTGTATGTATGTGTGTAGGATGAAGGTTTTAGCACCTTAGATGGTGAGCATGTATGCTATCCATTGCCTCTTGGCTAGTGTGCGGCCATATTTTGCACATCTGAGTCTGCCTTCACCTGCAGCAGCTGCTGGTTCCCCTCTGACTTCTCACCTGCACCTGGTTGTGGTGACCTTGCCACTGGTGGTGGGACATGTGCCTCTTCCCCTTGCTGTTCCTCCTGAAGCTGTTTTCTCAGGATAATGTTGTGGAGCATAGCATAAATGGTGAATATTTCAGCACACATATGAAGATTGTACTGCAAGGCTCCCTCAGATATACCTAGGCACTGGAACTGCAACTTCAGCAGCCAAAGCACACACTCTATGATATTTCTTGTTTGGGAGTGTGCCTCATTATAGCATTCTTCAGTTGGTGTGTGTGTGTGTGTGTGTGTGTGTGTGTGTGTGTGTGTGTGTGTGTGTGTGTGTGTGTGTGTGTGTGTGTGTGTGTGTGTGTGTGTGTGTGTGTGTGCATTTCAAATGGGCATCATCAGCCATGGTTCCATAACCTGCATCCCTCAGTAAATGTGGGATAGCCCTCTAGTAAACATCTCACACAGTTGTGCCAGATATGTAAGTAGTGTTGACTGCCTCAGTTGCCAGTGCACACATTCAGGAGGATTCTCTAAGCATTACTCACAACCTGACAGTTAAGAGAATAGTAGCCTTTTCTATTTATGTACACCCTTCCCTGTTCCCCAGATGGTGCTTTGATTTCTACATGTGCACAGTCTATAGCACCCAGGACTTCAGGGTAGTGTGCTACAGGGTAGAACTCTTGCATAGTTCTGGCTCTGTCCTCAGCTGTATGGGGAAAGATATGTACTCAATGACATGTTTCAGAATAGCATTCAGGAACTGATGAAAGATCCTGAATGCTGATGCCTGTGGCAGCCCCAGCATGTCCCTTGTTGTTCTCTGGAAGGTTTCTGCAGCTAAAATTCTCAGTGCTACACATACCTTAGTCTCTACTGGGATTGGTTCCCCTTAGATTGCCCTTGCTGTCAGCTGAGGATGACAAAGGTTGCAGAGTTCCTGCAGTGTGTCTCTATGCACCCTGTAGTGCTCTATAGTTTCCATCTCACTCAGATTATGAAAAATTAAATGATGTCTAAAAACCATTCTTCTTCTTGGCCGTGGTCTATTAGCAGCAGCAGCAGTATAGACATGGGCTTGCTGCACATACACATGAATAAGATCAACAGCAGCCCCTAACATTATTTCTGTGTAGTGTAGTTTCCATGGCTGTATGCCAATAGGTTTTGGAATTCACAGGGAAAACCAACACTGAGTCTACATGGTTGCATTATAGCTTGTTGAATAGCACCTCCATCTTGGATTGGTTGATTAGCATACAGTTCAGTTGCTTATGCTGTACTTAGTATGCCATGATGTTTTCCACTTCTGCACAGCTCTACACAGTGTGTAGAGTCACTTACTGAATACAAGCCAGTGCGCTATCATGTGCACAGCACAGCACAATGCACAAGCAGTTTTAGCGGCCAGGGTAGGGGTTATTGAATCTGCACCAGTATCTTTGTGGAAAACAAGGTTAATCCACCACAAGAGCCTGCAACTCAGATAACCTTCTTACAGAGAAAAACAAAGGCAAAGAAGCAGGAACAGTCACAGGGTCTGAAGAAGGAAAGATATTATTCTTTCCGAAAGCGCTAATTAAACTTGGCTTTGTTTGTTCCCTGTGACTGTTCCTTCTTCTTCGCCTTTGTGTTTTTATCAGTTTGTATCGCCTTTGAGTGAAATCTTCTTACTGAGATCAAAGCAATAATTAAAACTGTTCTCCATGTCAAAATCCTCATATCAGTCTTAAAAGCTGGTTCAAATGGAGCAGGAGTCATTTTTTTATAACTCGAAATTAAGTTCCCAAGGAGGAACCACCTGTTTTCTAAGCGGAATCTTATGCTACAACTCTTTCAAATATATTTTCACTAGAAAATCATATTTAAGCAACTAGAAATATTTTCTAGTTGATGCCAAGAAAAGAACCAGAAAACATTTCTAGTTGCTTAAATATGATTTTCTAGTACCAGGCATTCTTGCCTCTATTAGAACCTGCTGCTACACATCCACAGGAAAAAGTAGTCTAAACTATATAAAAACCCTTATCATTCAGGTATTCATTTAAAGTTGTTTGGGGTCAGGATGTATCAAACATCCAAATTCATGTGTGACAATAACCAGTCTGTGAGGAAGCTTGTGATAATTGCTAAAAGAAGGAAGAACCATTGTTGCTTGGCCAGAAGAGAGTCACCACAATTATCTTTGAGAAGTCTTACTGAATCTTCAGAATTACTCTGGAATGCATACAGGAATATTCCTGTACAAGGAAAAGAAAAAGCCACTGCCTTTCAGGCCTTCTTTCATGGAGTCCTGGAGCAGAAGTCTGGCAACTGATTGTTTAGAGAAAGGCAAAACTGTCTAGTTGGGACTTTTCCCCACAGATAGATCAAACCTTGGAGGACCTGGTGATTCATTTTTCATATATTAGGCCCTGCCTGGTCTTGTGCACCTTGTTGGCCACACATTTTTGTACTGATAGTATGCAATATGTCTGTACAGTGAGATTGTGCTGAAAAGCTATATCCCGGGTTACAATTGTTAGTCTGCATAGAGGATAAGATCTGATTCCCCATTTTTATTTTATGTACCACATCACTGAGATGTTGTCTGTAAATAATTGCTGCAGTCCCAGGGGCCATAGATGATTGAGATAGTTGAGAGCAAATGCTAAAACATGTTTTATATTTATGTGTTTTGTTCTGCCTTTCTTTTTCCAAAGACCCTTCACTTTTATTCCCACAGAAACTTCACCCCATGTAAAGTCTGAGGCATCATTTTCGACTGACTATGTCAGGACAAGAGGAAGAATTGAATATCTGGATTCTGAGAAATTTGGTGTCTCCACCACATAATCTCCCATTTGACAAACCTCAAAACTGGAATCTGAAAAGACAAGGGATATTGATAGTGGGACCACATATATTTTAGGCTCAATTGGAAATGTCCCATGTAGAGTCTTGCAAGGTATGTCATGAATATCATAGATGTCATGAGACCCAGAATCTGAGGAATTCCTTTGTTAATATGGAAGCATGACTGGAAAGCCTCAGGAATACATCTAAATACATTTTTCTTTTTAAAGAAAGTTGTAGTGGGCAAGTTGAGAGATATGTTGAATCAACTTTCCTCTCTCATCACTCTTTTTGGTGACCTTTGTAGCAAAAGGAACAAAAATTAGTTCTCTCACCAAGGGGGAATTCAAAATTTAATTTTTGTCATCCTCCGGGAGATATCGAGAATGCAGCCAGGCAAAACTCTTCTTAACAGTTCCAGTGGCAGCTGACCTGGAAAGTGTATCAACAGAGTCATATCCACATTTCATACAGTGGGTGGTTACCTAAAACACAGAAAACACCAAGTTAAATAAATCAGATTAATCCTCGCAAGAGGAAACAGATGCTTAAATATTCCACATATTCTTCCAATTGTCAATCAAAATTTTCAACAGTTGAGAATTTTGAAAACAAGTGTTGCAGAAGAATACATATGATTTCCCTAACTTATCAAAAACTTTCCTATCCTTGTCAAGAGAGGGATTAGTATTAACCAAATGTTTAGCAACAGCTGGATTCACAAAAGCAATAAGTTCTGGATAAGATCTTGGATGCGGGTATAAAAACTTGAAAGTCTGAGGCACTTTGTAATGTCTAGATGCCTTTTTTAAGGTCAGCAGGTTCATTGACAGGGAAATTGCAGGCTGTGACAAAAACATCCTGGTTCTTGAACTCCACTTGTAGCAAATGATATTTCCTAAAAGAAAGTTTTTGAAACATCACTGTTTTCCCACTGAAACAACTGATTCTTTCCGAAAATAGTTTTAGGAAAAGCAAATCCTTCAATGGGACTGGCTGAAGTCACACTCTCTTCAAAATCTGAATCAGAAATCTGTGGAAACAATGCATAATCTGTCCCTTTACAATCATTTTGAGGTAGAGATTCTTGAATCTTTTCAGAACATAAACAATAAATTTAATTTTACCAGAAATAGCCATACAAGAAGGGTCAACAGCCTAGATTAAACCCTGAGCTAATCCCAATAAATTATTCTTATTCATTGTCTCTGATACAGGAGGAGATTTATTTATTTATTCATTATTTCATTTTGACAGGAATTTCTGAAGAAACAGATCAGAATAGCCAGCAATATCCTCTGTAGAGATAAATAAATATGCTCTACCCCTTCTCCCAGGACTAAAAAGAGTGGCGTATCCCTGCACTCCACCAGCTGCAGAGAATATGTCTATTCCCTGGTCGATGGTGGCTGTACAAAGTACATCAGAAGGACCTAAGAAAAGGGATGAGTGGTCCAAAGAACCAGCTTTTGCCACAGCAGAGTCACTACCTGCAGTTGAGGAACTTTAACAGTGTGCTGTGGTGCCAAAGACAATTTGGCAATTTTCTGTCATAAAAATTAAAGTGGAAGTTTTTTCCCCTTAAAGGAAACATATTTTCCCAGCAATAGAAAAGTGTTAGCTGATTGCTGATGCTGAAGGCTTACAGAGGGGCAATCTTTTTGGCAGCAGAAAAGCTCTGAAGGGCTTGGTGCCCAAACCAGACTTTTAGTCAGCTCAGCTTAAGCTAACAGTTTGGGTGCTTAGAAGGTGCTCTGAAGCTTTGAAAGCTTGTCTGCTGTTATATCCTTAGAAGGATATAACCCATATAGCTTAAGCTCTTGCAGCAGTAATTCATATGATGAACATTTTCTAAAATCCTTGTCTGCCTGTGATTCAGATAAACAATCTTAATTTGACATACTTGTGATAGGTTTAATCTAAATGAATAACCATTCAGTCACTGTTTTTTTTGGAATCTCTGCAACAGTAGTAACAAATCTCTTACTACATAGGATGATAATTTAATTTCTGGAACAATGTACAAATCATTACCTCAAAAAATGCACCACAATGACACTACATTTTGTAGCTATTGGTTGAATACTTTTACAACTGCCAAAAGCTGGCTGCAGTGCATACTTTATTGTTTTTTCCAGATTGCATCCCACTGAGACTGGTCTAGACTTAAAAAGGATCCTCCAAGTCTAACTGCACTTCATTTCACCCAAAGTATATATGAATGGCTCAGAATAAAATTCTTCCTTTACTCTGCAAAAGAACACAATAGTCAACCAGAAACAATGATAACCCCCTTTCACAATAACTATAACTATCTAATATATAGCATCTTGAACTTTCCAAAGCATTTGACATGGTAAACCACCCATTACTCATAAATACATTCAAGACTATCCCCCTAGATGACCAGGCTATCCAATGGTTTCAATCTTACTTGTGTGGCAGGCAACAGGCTGTAGTTTGTCAGGACAAGCTATCTTCCCCACTACTATCACCCTCGGGGTCCCCCAGGGCTCTATATTAGGTCCCCTCCTATTTTCTATCTTTTTCAATGACCTGTACACTGTCATCCATAAAGCATCTTGTATTCCATATGTGGATGATTCCACTCTGATGTGCACTGCTATCTTTCCTGCAGACCAGCAGACTCAAACCGCAAATAGTTTTTAATACTGTCAAAAATCGGCTCTTAGATCTTTGACTCATTTTAAATCCAAACAAAACAAAGTTGTTGCTCTTCTCTCCCACACGCAAGGCCTCCTCTCCTACCTTTACTGTAAAATCTAATAGTGGAACTATCATTGCCCCAGATCTTAGTATCAAGCTATTAGGGGTAACAGTTGACAATAACCTCAAGTTTGATTTGCATACTAATCAAACCATCAAAAAAGTTAACAAAATACAAGATTAAACTATTTCTAACACCACTAGCTAAGACTGTTATTGGCTGCACACATCTACTCTCTACTCTGCTCTATGCCTCTCCTCTTTTCACTAACTTCAGTAAGACTGACCTTAATAAACTTTCTAGCTGCTACAACAATATTGCTAGATTTGCCACTGTTGCAGCCTACAGAACACACCACCTTCTGAACCTAAATCTCCTAGGGTGGCTTGAATTGCCTAACCAACTTCAGTACATCCAATTAATAGTAGCCTATAAAATCCTCTACAAATCTGAAAACATACCTGTACTTAAAAGCATTATAACCCCTTATAGTAACCTCAAGGCACTTTGCTCATCCAACAAGCTACTAGTTCAAACACTCAAATACAACAACTCAGCTGACAACGCTCTATTTGCCAACTATGTTAGGAAAACATGGAACTCACTCCCTGGTGAGTTTACCTCAGATCCCACTCTATCCCATTTCAAAAATAGTCTTAAACTGCTCCTTAAAAGCCACTGGCTTTGTCCTTGTTCTTACCCTGACTAACTCCCACAATACAAACACGTGCTAAATAGGACACCTGTCTTTATCTAGTTTTCTTTCTTATTGAAAGGTTACTACTTTGTATTAAATATGATAGACTGTATTGACTTTTATCCTGACATGAGTTATTGAAATGTAATTGTAATAGTGATGTACTTGTATTATGTAAAATACCTCTGTATGTACTACACCACTCTATATGTGTGGTGCTGTAATAGTGCTCTGATTGTAACATGTAATTTCTCTGTGTGTATGTATGGAGCTTTTCTCCGTGGCCTCCACTGAAAATGGACATATATCCAGTCAGACTAGCCTAAGATTGCCACTTGTCCCGTTGTCAGCGGGACACTCATGGGTTGAGCTGCCTCATCCTGTTACCCGCTGTGAAAAGTTGTGGGACTTGAAAAGTCCCACTTTTCAATCGCACTGAATTGCTGTGGAAAAGCTGCAATTACTTCCGGCTTTTCCACGGCAATTCAGTTACTTCACCAACCTGGACCTGCAGGCAAAGCTGCTGGCTGTTAGGTCCGGGTGCTGTAATTCATGCAGCAATTGGCTGCAATTCATGCAAGGGGTGGGGATTGGGGCAGGAAGAGCCCTGCAAAGATCGCGTCTGTAGGAGCGCTTTGTTTTAAGTGTTTTTACAGCTGCTAAAAAAAAAAAAAAAAAACAAGATTTTTTTTTTCTAACGAGCCAGTCAGTCAGCCATCCATCCATTCATACAGCCATCCATCCATTCTTCCAACCAGACAGCCAGCCAACCATCTATTCATCCAGCCAGCCATCCATCCATTCATTCAACCAGCCAGCCATCCATTCATTCAACCAGCCACCCATTCATGCAGCCAGCCAGTCAGCCAGCCATTCTTTCAACCAGCCAGCCAGCCATCCATTCATGCAGCCAGCCAGTCAGCCATACATCCCTTCATGCAGCCAGCCAGCCATTCTTCCATCCAGCCATCCATCCATTCATTCAACCAGCCAGCCATCCATTCATGCATCCAGCCATCCATCCATCCATCCATCCATCCATCCATCCATCCATCCATCCATCCATCCATCCATCCATCCATCCAGCCATCCAGCCATCCAGCCATCTATCCATTCATCCAGCCATCTATCCATTCATCCAGCCAGCCAGCCATCCATCCAGTCATTCATCCATCCAGCTGCTACTCCCACCAACCAGCTAGCCACTCCAGCAGCCAGCCAGCCAGTCAGCTAGCCACTCCAGCAGCCGGCCAGCTAGCCACTTCAGCAGCCAGCCCACCAGTCACTCCAGCAACCAGCTAGCCACCTAGCTAGCCACTCCAGCAGCGATCCGTCGTGTCCATAACAGCATCTCCTTCTCCGCTCCTGTGGTGATGTCATGGTAGAGGGTGTGGCCAGTGTCATATTGGCCACTCCCCCATGTCCCACTTTGGCCTGCTGAAAAGGTGGCAACCCTGGACTATCCCGGTCAAGAAATGTAAAATAAAATAAAATAAATAAATGAATAAAAGCATCTGATCCCGTACACTTTCTTTTAATAGCCATAAATACTGTGCTATCATAAGTAAAATCAGACACCCCACCTATATGAAATGGATGAGATGAATACTTTCAACCAAGAAGGCTCTGGCGCCACAGTGCCTACATCAAAACCACATCAAATTGCCTGGCATTAACAGATCTACCGCCTAAAAACTGAAAAAACAAACTGCTCTGACCATATAAAGCAAAATTCCTCCAAGACCACACACATCTCACTGGACTCAACAGAAGCTCACCTTATCTTTCCAGCACTACCTGTTCACCTTTACCCACCTGATCTGTCTTTAACTGGCTAAGAAACATCAGAACTGTATCAGCCATTATGCACATGCCCAACCATGGAAGCCTTCCTTATAGTTAAGTAATTTAAAATGCCCTTTTTTACAGAAAAAAAATTATAAAGCAGGCCATAGAACATACAACTCAAAAGTGGCTGAAACCTCATACAAATCCCTCAGTACCTTATAAAGCATTTGACATTTTTTGCCTAGCTTTACACCTCTCCCTCTTTCCCATCCCTTCAGTATCCTCAGAATAAACCAATACTTCAAAAAATCCAATGATCCTGAAAATTTTGCCTCCAAACTCAAAGCTGCTAAATGAACTTGAATCAACCTCACCACCACCCCTAATCTCACTAACCAGACTTTATTCTGCAAAGACAAGTCTCCTGCAAAAGACACAAAACCTGACAAGGTTGCAGTATATAATTCCTTCTAGTCTACTTAACCCAAGACTGCTGTACCAGCCACCTGGCTATAGACTGCCAAATTTTCAAATCTACTCCAGCACTGCTGACAGTAGGTCCTCCACTTCTGGAGCTACAGCCTGGTACCTGTAAATTAGAAAATGAGGCAAAATATCATCCAACACATTCATCTTCTTTAGAAAATATGTTGCACGAAAAAAATGATTTTAAGTGAATGCAAAAACAACTTTATCAGTAAAACCTGATCTACCTCAAATTTTGCTAACTTCTTCAATAACTCCTGTACCACTGCTTTATTTTCAGAGTAAAACACTACCTTCTTATAGGTTCAGAGGTGTATACTAGGCTAACAACCACTAGGGCCTTTATAAGTATAGTGGTGTAACCCAAATGTGTCCCACAAGATATATGGTTTAGACATTTATACAGGAGGGGGGGTCATTGTTGGTTATGACATGACTCACTGACCTCCTCTGTCCATCAGAAAGAAAGGCAACAGACCAAGGCTGAATTTTTGATTTCCCATTCAATGGCCCAAGCTATGCATAAACAGAGCTGGGGAGGGACTCTGCTCCACATGGATGTGGAGCCTACTGCAGAATATGGGAACTCTCCAAGGCACACTCCTGTCCCTCCAACATGCCCCACCCACATAACATGCAAAATCCAGGTGCCTGATCTAGCAATCCTGATGCCACCTGCCCTGCAAAAATGCAAAATTTTCTTGAGACAGTGGTCAAGGGTTGCCCCATATGACTGGACCCCTCTCCCCAGCAGTCTGCAGGAGACTGAGCAGAGAGGCAATTCACAAAGGACACTATGTCCTTGCCCTGCACTATTCCCACATGTAACCCCTGTGGAAGCTCCAACCAACACATGCATTTGTTTTGGCACACACTGAAGGGGGCACCACACTCAATGATGGGCCCAATGAAGGATGAACACAGCAGAATAATGGCCTTCCTGGACCTAGACATTACATCCCAACCCACAAGCTGTGCAGCATAGAAGGACCTCCTCACCACCTCAGACCCATACTGGCCAAAGGTCACTGTTCACATGTGTCCCCAGATCACTGACCAGTGGGTCAACTCCCAGGGCTGTCAATTCAATGATGCAGCCTTCTGGGGTGGCATATCCCTCAAATGAGAATACAATGCACCTCATGGCATAAACTTCCAAGTTGTGGCCAAGGCACCAGTCCCCTGCCCATGCCTGATCCCCAGCCCCCTGCAAGATGTTTGCATCACAACTCATGTTGTGACTCCATGACTACTCCAAGCCTGTGACCATCTGAGAATGTGTCATTATTGTTATTGTTCAGATCACTTTGACAATCAACTATGAACACTCAGCTCTATTAAACTAATATCTTTCCTCCACTTTTTTGTCCAGTCTCCAGACCAAGCTGCCAGAAACTATTTATCCTTAAAGATAGCCCCCATGCCTAAACCCCCTAAAGCATCTGTAAACAACCGCAAAACATCTGATGACACCTAGTCATCATGCCACATCACCATATCATTGAAATACACAAGAAACTCTGTACAAATTGCCAGATCTTCCTCAAACTATCTTTGACACCCTCACTCAGTGATGTTATTTTTTTTAGCATGCTGTCACAAATTTAATGATTATGTATTAAATGAGCAACTTGTGCAATCATCCTGCAAGGTGAATTAAAAAAAAAACAAATAAATATATTACATTTTTAAGATTCGACTTCTGCATGTACAGCAAATTTTATATTATGATTTTACTAGCTTATTATGGTATAAGTAAAAAAAATTCTGCACTTGCATCCAAACTAAACCCAAGATCACAACCTTTGATAGACCCTCCTATTTGACCTTTGCCAATGGTACCATTTAAAAATGAACTCTCTCTTTTGTACCCTTCTTACTCACACCAACTTAAAGAAAGTCATCTAAATAATGACCCACCTCCTGACCAGCAGTTTGTTGCTCCCATAGCCATTGTAACACTGTGCTGAACATCCAAAATATCTCACAAGACATTGAACACATAACTCTCAACCTCTTAGTGCAAGACATCTGGACAAAGTCTGACAAACTGGGTGGGGGCAAAGGCTCAAAATTAGGGACAGGTTTTAAATATTGCTATTATAAACCCAGAAAGTTGCTAGAGTAACAAAAGTTGTATTAACATACATTTTCTGAAGGATCTGAAGTCTGAAACTTAAATGTATTTCATTATTTAGTGACTTCAGTCCTCAGATCATTCCAGTGATTTGCCTAAAATGACAGGTTTTATGAAGAACAGACCAAAAATATGAGGCAAAAATCTGGATATTCTGCAAAAATCTGGGCAGTTAAGAGGTATGATTGAACAACTTATAGATATGCCTGGAGATTCAATAAACTCTGTGTAGGCTTAGCTCAAAACCTACATAGAGTTTATCTGTTTGCAAGATGAGCAGCAGAGTTAATTGCATATGTATGCTGTGCATCGAGCTTACACGGGTACAAGCAAGGTGCCAGCAACAGTGTTGCTGGCCAGGAAACCATGGATAACAGCAGGAAGGCATAAAGAACATGCAAACAAGTTTACCTATGGGCAAACTTGCTCTATGGAATTACACAAACAGCTACAATGATCACCAGGGCTAAAATGAATGCAATGAATGCAGTAGTAACACCTTATAGGAAAGTGTACTCTGTAATGTACACTACAACATGTTTTGGCACAGTGAAATAAAGAATTTGTGGTGATCATCAAGGGTACATCGAATGCGGTCTAAATATACTAGTCTGGGGAAGTGTGCATATTGAAAAGGGCCACAGGCATGAATGGTAGGAATGAAGAAAGTGGAAGAGAACATGTGAAACAAGGCGATGTACACCAGATAAGGGCATGTCCATGTGCATACACCCCAAAGACAAGAAAGTAGCATAAAATTAATCTCATATGTACATAGCCCAGTACCTACTGTTGTTTACACCTTCTGTGTCAGTATATTTATATCATCACACATTATAGTATATTATGTAACTGTCATACAAGGTTACATATCAATGGAGGTAAATGGTTTTGGTATAAACACCCGACATGACATTTAGCAATGACCGTATATATAATAAGAGTATGTGCATATTGTGAATGTGTGCAAAATTACTTGCTTGAATATGACTAAAATGCCAACATAGCTTTCAACCAATCAGGGACACATAACAACAGGCTCATGGACAACATAAGACAGAAGCAGGTACAATTATGTGCAATTTTAAAATGATACCACCATTATTCTGTGGCATTGACATACAATATGTGATTGTTAGTTATTATACATGTTCTGCAAGAACACATTTGTACAGCTGTAATGATTTATCAGTAATCTGTAAGGGAAATTCAGCACATCTTCCTCAAAAATGACCAGTTTTAGAGTTGTTAAGATGGACAGTGTTACACCTGTAGTTTAAATTGGGGCAATCCTGGCCAGTTGAGAGGTTTGCATAACACATTAGCCAAATCCACACCGTCAGGAATATAACCCATGTCATCAGTGTTGTCAATGAGCTGTGTATTTACTGGGTGCATCACAAAAAGATCCATCCATGCATCTTGTAGAACACCTTTTTTTTTTCAAATTGAAATTTTTATTGAATTTTTTTTCATATCACAAACAAAAAGAGAACATAACATAATCAGATGCAGATCAACATGCATGTTCATAAAAAAAGATAACAAAAAAAACAAATCTTATCTACAATATGTACAAAGTGCTGCTTTGGATGAATTTGAATGAATTTTGGGTACAAAAAGAACCTTAATTGTATTGTAATTTAAAAGCAGCAAATTTATAAATCCAGACAATACTGACTGTGGAATCAGCCACAAAGTTAGAACAGAGAAGATGAATGTTAAAACATTTTTTTTCCCCGAACCACACACCAAGAGGCAAAATAAAAAGGAAGGAATAATTTCCTATCCAATAGATAGGAATAGAATTTAGAAGTAACTCTGATCAGAACAGAAAAATGAATTTAATTATCCGACAAAAGTTCAAATAGGGTATTCCATAATTTCTTAAAGTAGATGCGTTTCTTGGGACTTGTTATTAAGAGTTTTTGTGAAGTTATGTATGTGATTGCCATGTTCCTGAAGCCGCTCCATGACATCTTGGTACAATCTACCCAGTGTTTGGTAATGTATAATTTGACTAATGAACATAAAGTTATTAGAATGTGAGATTTAGATTTTGATAAGTTATTATTTGGGATATGTAAGAGTGCTGTCTCCCATGAAAGAGTTGATTTATGGTATCCCATTTTGTCCAGTTTCACCTTGAGAGAGCACCAAATAGAGTAGGAGTATCTACAAAACCATAAAATATGCATAATGTCTGCTTGAGGGTAGGAACAGCAGGGGCATGCAGTTGAAATATTTGGATTAATTTTGTTTAAGCAGACAGGCATGAAATATAGATTGTTACTGATCATGAATTGGGTGTAAATACATTTTTTAAAAGGGAAGAAAGATAAAGTAAATTTAATCGCATATAATTTCTGAACTTCTTATAAGATTGATCCTTGCTGGTTTTGATAATCTGCAAATAACACATTATCTTTATGGAGTGTTATCATGATAAACTTGTATGTTTGGGATAGCATGTTCTTATTAGTTGATAAAACTTCTAATAGTTTAGAGACCTGATTAAGGGCTATTTCATTTATAGTTTGGGCATAAGGCAGTGAGGCAAAAAGTTCCCTTAGTTGATGGAGAATTATAATATATTTTTTGGACAGGTTTAGCGCATCCTGTAATTTTGTGGGTGATAAATCCCTAAACTTATGAATATCCCATACAGTAAAATCTCTGATATGAGGGTAGTTAGCTAAATTAATTATATTTCTGTTCAGCATAACATTAGGGTTTAGATGAATAGGCTGTAATACAAGGAGCGATGTTTCCAAATTAACAGATTTAACTAGTTCCTGAAACATTTTTATTTTTTACTTTAGAATATGATGCAATTTTGATTTCTTAAGAAATAATGGGTCTATAAAAGGCAGAGCTTTGGGGTTAAGATTGTTATCTATGATGTAATTAAACCACATATTAACCCAAAGGGGGGATTTCAGATGGGCATTTGGTTTGTGATTAGCAATTTTAATTAGTTTATTAGCATGTAGAATTCTATACTAAATACATAGGTCTGGCATGCCCAAATCCCCCTTATCTTTTGGAAGTGTAAGTTTTAGATAAGATACTCTGACTGCTTTTGGGTACCATAAAACTTTCACAAGTGCCTTGCGTATTTTTGAAATAAAAGTATTGGGAATGGATGAGATAGATGCCTGGAAAAAGTATAACATTTTTGGGAGGATATTCATCTTGATAATAGATGCTTTGGAAAGCAAAGGGAGTTTTAGTTGTTGCCATCTGGACATATCTTGGGTTATATTTGACCATACAATTGTTAAATTTGAATGCAGTACAGTAGGTGTGGCATGGTCATACCTAACTCCTAGATATTTAGAGGAATATACTGCGCTAAATGGAGAGTCAATAAAAAAATTGTCTTTATGAGCTAAAGGATTAATTGGGAGGATACAAGATTTATCTTGATTAACCTTATAATCCAAAATGTGTGTGAAAGTATTAAGGGTTGCAATTATCTTCTTAGTGTCTGTTATGGGGTTTTCAAAATAAAGGTTCAAGTCATCAACAAATGCAGTCAGACATATACTGGTACGTAAAATTTTGGGTATTGAATGGAACGTTTTCTGAAACAAGAGTAGAAATAATGGTTCTAAGTAAAGATTGAAAAGAAGGGGCGAGAGGGGGCATCCCTGACGGGTTCCATTAGAAATTTTTATTGGTGATGAATACTTCTTGTTTATATGAAGGCATGTATAGGCACTGTTATGTAGAGTTTTAATAATATTAATAACGTTTATGGGTATATCATAATGTTCTAATACTATGAATAGAAATGTTCCAATTAAACATGTCAAAGGCTTTGGAAGCCTCAAGAATCATGGCATCTCTTGGCTTTTTGTCTTTCTTAGTACTGTTGATCATGGTCTCTGAGGTTAATGTGTTGTCCCATGTATGTCTATTGGACATGAAACCGGCTTGATCATTTGAAATAAGGGAGGGCATAACTTTTTTAAGCCTTTCAGCTACAATAGAAGATAGGATTTTGATAATATTCATTAAAGAGATTGGTCTATAGTTGTTAATGTTTGATTTGTCCAGGTTATTTTTGGGGATTAGAATTTTCTTGGAGTGATTGATATAAAGGTCCGAAATCCCATTACTAGCAATAGTGTTATATACTTTTAATAGAATGGGAGCTTATGAGTATTTAAATGCTTTATAAAAGTCTAGGGTGTAACCGTCAGGGCCTGGGGCTTTTCCTAATTTGAGGTCAACAATGGCATCTAATACTTCTGATTTGGCCAAAGGGGCTGATAGGATTTCTTTCTGAGCTCCATTTAATTTAGGAAAAGTAATGGAATTAATATAATTTTCAATCTCTGAAGGAGGGGTTTGGTAATAATTACTAGAATATAAATTGGAGTATATTTGATGAAATAGGTTGAGTATCTGGGAGTTTGATTCAAATACTTTACCTTGCTGGCTAATAAAGGTTATTCTGGGAGATGATTGTTTGTTTTCAATCAATCTAGCTAAAGCTTTAGAGGGGACTTGTGTCCATTCAGAGACTTTGGAAATAAACTTTAATTCTTGCAAGGAGTAATTGTATTGATGTAAGTTGAATAGTTCCTTTTGTTTATTTATCATAACATTTTCCAACTCTAATGAACAATTTTCTTGGAGTTTGTTATCTAAATCCCTAATTTCCGATATGAGACCATATTATTTTTCTTTCTTTCTTTTTCTTTTTAAGAAATGTAGATTTCTGAATGAATATGCCTCTGAGGATAGATTTACAAGCCGCCCATTGAATGTCATATGGGGTACTTGAGTTTCTGGGATCAGTTGCGCACTCTCAAAGCGCAGATACAATTTCTTCTTTCATACCTTGGTTCTGTATGATGTTATTGTTAAGGGACCATTTAAAACCATTACTATGGAAGGATGAATATTGATTGAAATTTATCAACAACGTGATTTTAGTGTGATCCGAAAAGAATCTTGGTTCAACCATAAATTTTATTTGCCAATTTATTAGTATTTCAAATATTAAAAAAAGTCTAATCTTGACCAGGAGTTATGACACCTTGAAAAGTATGTATAGTTATTGGTATTCTGTGTGACTTCTCCAAAAGAAATAGGGTTAATTAGATTAAAGTCTAAGATTAGATCTAGCAGGGCAAGAGATGCTTGCAAGTTGTAGGGTTTGGATTTATTAGAATGATCAATATTGGGATTAATAACAGTTCCAATCCCCACTATAATCAAGTAGTGATTTGTAAATTTTAATATTGGTTATAAATATTCAAAATGAATTGATGTTGTCCTGAACAAGGACCATATATGTTTAAGAATATAATTGGATTGTTAATTGGTGGGATTAGACATGTAAAGTAGCACAATCTACCTTGATTATCTAAACCTCTGTCAACTATAATAGGTTTAAATGAATTTTTGATAATGATTGCTACCCCTCTGGAGTTAGAGCTGCTACCCGCTGATATAATGTCTTTTATCCATTTCCTACTTTTTCTTTGGTCAACTCATCATCTACCATATGGGTTTCTTGAATGTATGAAATATCTGCTTCTGCTTTTAATATGAGGTGCATTAAAAGATTTATTTTATTTTTGTCCTGGAGACCTCTAACATTCCAGGATATTATTTTGCAACTATTGATCATGTTTAAAATAAACATCAGTCAAGTGATTTATGTCAACATTACACACAGGGATTTGCATTTTTCTACATTCAGCAGTGTAAATAGCTGGCAGGGTAAATGTTTCATAGTACTACCTTTACTCTATTTTAACTTTGTGTTCCTTTAGCGCATCAAGTGTAGGCAACATTGCATGGAGATAAGTGGACTGGTGAGGCTGATGAGTTTTTGTCATAGGATATGAAGGCCCAGGTAGTGCAGGGGCTGCAGAGGCAGTACTGCCATGTTGCGGCCCAGATGTGCTGGATGTTGGTACTCCAGCCAGTGGAGGGGTGGCAGGCTGAGCCGCAGTGATTTGCTCTCTTGTCTGTGCTGGAAATCATTGTGTTTGTTGTCAGAAAATTATGACATCAGAATGTCCTAAATGGACCTCTTGGAATCTATCAAGATTCAACCTTTTACACTGATCGTGGATGACTTTAACTACCCAAACATAGACTGGAAGAACTACTACTGCCAAAAAACAAATGCGAAGAGATTCTTCAATTTTGTCAATGCACACATCTTGGAACAGCTAGCTGTTACCTCCACAAGAGGTGATAATATCTTGAACTTGGTATTAATCAACATGATTAATCACAGTAGCATCCCTGCAGTATCATCCTCCCTTGTAAGATCAGACCATAAAGCAGTCACTTTTGAAGTCACCATCTCCCCTGACCCCTGACTAGCTAGGGTCAAACAAAAATACTTCTCCAAAGCTAATTACAGCCTCCTGGAGGATGGTATAAACAGCTTCACAGCCCCTCCCCCTCTTTAGGAACTGGCACCAATATCCAAAACTACACCAAAGCACTATATGAGCATTTATATAGATGCATGGAATCAGGAATACCTGACAGGACTAAATCGTCCTCCACATGGAAGAGTAAACCTGTCTGGTAGACATCTGCAATAAGTTAACTCTATTGCAAAAGAAAAAAAATTGCTGTCCAGGACCAGAAAGGAGCAGATGCCCAACCGGAAGCAATCTCTACTTAACAGGTCACTGCTATGCTATCTCAAAAAAAAAAACAACCTCCACCATGGGACCTATAAGATCTCAGGCTGCATCATGAGCTCAGGCAGCAGGAAGCAGCAGCACCATGCACCACCCTATTCAATCAAGCTGAGACTGGCTTCATCCCAGCTGAGGGGAGGACAGCCACTGTCATTCCTTTGCACAAAGGTGGGGCATCCACATAAACCCACTAGCCAGCTTAGCTTCTGCAAAGCCAAGGAAATGGATTATCATGGACCTCATTAACAAGGACATTGTCAACCTCCAAACACTTGATCCCACACAGTTTGGCTTCTACAGGGAGAGGCTATGGCTATGTAATTTAAATTTATGTCATTGAGAGACAGTCCAGCCATGTACCCAGGAAGACAGTGCACACTGCCTACTGCCTACTGACAAAGCCTTTGACACTATTATTCCCTTTCCCCACTAAGGCATAACAGATAAACTCACTAGGTAGGTAACTGTATGTTACCACCACATGGATAAAAACTGACACTGACAGAGAAGAACCCACCTAGTCAAACTAGGGGAAGGCACCTCAAGTTGTAGACCTGTAATGAGTGGCATAACCTAGGAGAACTAAACTGCTCATACCTCCCAGATACCACAGTGGTCTCAGCTGACACCCTGCCTAACTATTAAAACAACCAGTAAACTAATGTAGACTAGGTTTGTTAAATTGAAAGCTCAGCCCATTCAGCCTTTCCAGCATTAACTTACTGCCTGCTGTCCCTGACCCTTCAGTAAACAGAATACAAGACGGACACACAAGATACAAGGACCTTTCGCAACATCTGCAATTCAGGACAACTAGCCAATATAGCCAGGGGTGTCCATATAAGTTTTCACAGCTGATCCTAGTGTAAGTCCCCCCTACCAGCTTTGCAACAGGATAGTGGGCATCAGATTGCTGAAAATCAGGAATTGTTTTAAACACAACTCTAATAGCCATAATAGTTACCAGATCAACAGTACTGGTATCTACAAGTATAGCTGATAAGGACAATCATAGACATTTATAAATAGATAACAAATAGGAAAATGAACAGTCATTCTATGGGATCAGATCAACACATGTTTATCATGTCTTATATCCCAATAACAGTGAAAAAACAATTGGTCAAGGGAGTATGCAAATAACTGAATTAATAAATACAGATGTGACACAGAGGATCATGTAAGTAGTAACTCCAGAGTGTATACATTTGACAGTAGGATTATAGTAAAGAAGTCTGTCAGTATTTATAAAATGTAGTATATATATATATATATATATATATATATATATATATATATATATATATATATATATATATATATATACCTAATGAGGGATTAGAAAGAGAAAGCAAGATTTAGAGACAAAATCAGGAATATTTCAGAGGTATGTCTATAGACATATTCAGAATAATAAGAAGTATTCAACTCTAATCCTCATAGGTTAGAGCTAGTTTAGCTGCCTATCTGGGCCATTTTAAGCCTAGCTATTTTTTTCTATAAAGGTGAGGATCAAACCCTGTACCTTGTGATTCAAAAGAAAACATCTTAACCATTATATTAACCCAAACCCCCAATTTAGATTTTATTGGCTGCCTATAATCCTCAGTGATTTGGAATAAAATGAAATCATACAAGGACTGTAGCAAAAGTATGCAACAAAAATAGGAGATACTTGTTAATTCACTTTCTTCCTGTACTTTTTTATATTTCAATGATACAAGAACTCACCCTGCTCTGCCATGGACAATGCAACTTCACTAATGCTCCATAGTCCACTGTCAGTGCTACAACTGCCATATTCTAATACAGGAAAACTGTCAGTCTCAGACATCCTGGGAACTCACAACAAATGCAATATTCATGAGCAAATGCCCACTGCTTGCATAACCTGTCATAAAGCCAGGCAGGTAAGACACTGAATTACTCCTTACCACACCCACCAGTTTTCCAATTTTATCCTAACTGATAACTGAATCAACCCTTTTTGCCAAACCTCTGTTGTTCACACTTCCCTTTCTTTTTTTAATCATTTTTAGATCTGCATCTGTCCTCATTACCTTCTTACCTTTGAGCTAACCGCTCTCTAGGGCCACTGCATCTCCTCTACCACCATATATGCTGTCTGAGCACCTTAGTTTTAAATCAAGGCCTACCCCCTACCCATCAATCAATGCCTACCTGTTGTTAAGCTACCCACTCTTTCAATTCAATAATTAACCCCCAAAATATACCTATCAGATACATCTAACTTAATTATACAATCACACTCACCCATATACTCAGCTTAGACCCAGTACATGAACAGGGGGCCTCATCTTACTCTGGTTACTTAGATGCTTGCAGATTGCTCATACAGACCATTATATTTGTGATAACTGCTTAAATACTCACTCCTTTCCCCATCCCCCTCCTATTTCATCCAATGCATCACATCCTGCCTGTCCACCCATCTATCTCTTAACATGTTTGTATATCTTGAGATGGGTCTATATCACATAATCAAACTGCCATAAGTTTGACTGTAAATATTGAACCCGAATATTTCTAATTTGGGGGGCTTTGCCCCCACACCCCCCAATGTGGGGGGCTGTGGCCCCCACACACACCCTCCTTAAATATACCAACTCTGAGACTGCACCACAGTGGAGGAAATAGCAAAGCCATGGAAATGGGCCACCAAATTCTTTCCCTGGGAAAAAATTTGGTGTTCCGTGGCTTCGCTATCTTGAGATTTCAAACTTCCCATTTCGAAGTTTCGGTGTTCGGACAAATCAACGTTCGGACTTATGATATAGACCCTCTCGAGACTATAAAGCCGAAAAATCAAAAACTTGAAACTTTAAAACCATGAAATTCCAAACCACGAACATTACATAAACAAAAGGAGAGAGAGAGAGAGTTGGGTGTAGACTACCTTTTCAAGAAGTTTTCCCAGAACTGGGAGGATGGATATTGGACAGAAGTGAGAGGTATCTTTTGCGTTGATTTGCTTTGTGATGGGTTTAATTAGAGCAGTTTTCCAAATCTGTATCATGATGTTTTGTGTGAGACATAGATTATATATGTGACTGAGAGGAAGAAATAGATATTCTCTACAGTGATATATGAGCCAGGGATTTATGTTGTCAGATCCAGGAGGGGTGTCAGTGGAAACATTTTCAAGACTTCTTTGGAATGTATGTATTTGAAGTGGAAGCGGGGGATAAATGGTGGTGGGGTAGGCAATGCATGATCTGTGAGATGTGTGGAGTTTATTGACAGGAGGTTGCTAAATACTTTATGGAAATCATCTGGAAAAAGTTTTGCTGTACCACACTAAATGTTGATATAGATAGGGCATCATAAGAAAGAATTGTTTCTGTTTGGAGATTTTTTTTGTGCCCTCTGATGGACTTCTCGACTAGGTTATGCAAGGTTGTAAAAGAGGTGGAGTTGTCAGTTGTAGGGGTCTGTTTCCATTTTTGCCATGCTCCATCTCTTATGGTTAAAAGTTGTTTGAGTTCAGTGAATAGCCATTCAGTTTTGGTGGGTTTAGAAAACCTGTGGATAAGTGGGAAGAATTTGTCTTGCAGCTGGAGTAGAAAGTTGGTTAGGCTTACAGCTGCTGTATTACAGGCAGGTAAAGACAGTATTTGGCTCCAGCTGTAGGCTGTGAGAAAGGTTATGAGTCTGTCTACATTTGTGCTACTTTGGTCTCTGAAGACAGTTAATATCAGTGATAGTTTTATAGGATGGCTGACAACTGTAAAGGTGATTGGGCAGTGGTTACTTAGTGAGGATGGCAGAATGATTGTCTTGGCAATGGAGCTTGCTATGTTTGTAATAATCAGGTCGAGTGTACAGTGTTTGGAGGACCTGAGGTTAGGTGCTCTTAGTTCTTTTATGAGTTGACGGATACCTAGATCTGCTAAGAAAGCGCCCGTGTCAGATGAAAGAAGACCAAGATAATTAATACTGAATCACCTAGAATGAATATGATATTATTTTTTGGGACAGTTACTAAGGATGTTAATGATGAGTGATTTGTATTTATTTATGGAAGCAGGAGGTAGTAGATAGGATGTAGCAATTAGTAGTGGTTTACCTTTGTGATTCGGAAATTTTAGGAGAATATAGTTAGGGACAGAGTCTTAGAAGGCACAGTTTCCTTGGGCAATGACTTTTGGGTTATTAGAGAGCCTCCACCTGATCAATTGCCTGGTCTGGCATCACTGACATAGTTGTAAGAGGTTAGAAAGTGTTGGAAGTTGGGGGAGTCTTTTTTACCCAGGATTCTGTGACTGCTAGAATGTCTGGGTTGTGCTGGGAAATAAAAGCACTTATGTGGTCTAGCTTGTTTTTGATGCTATGTACATTAAGGAAGGCATGGGCCAGTATAAGAAGGGATTAGTTCTGATATTTTGGAAAATGAGTTGTTGGACCTATGATACATTATCATAACTATTTTGACTCACTCCCAATTTTGTCTGCTGGGGCTGAGGAAAGTGTAAGCTTCTTTACCAATATAATGGAATCATTTAAGATGCTTGAATGTTTGAGAGGCATGAATGACTCAAAAAGAAATGAACCATCTCTAAGAACTCCACATTCCCTTCTTTAACTTTACAGATATTCTGTTTGCATATTACATGTCAAAGTTAACTTAGGCAGCTAACTATGCCTTGGGAGGATTGGGCATTGCAGTTTTTGCTGTGGAAGAATTTCTGTCTTCTCCTGTGTCTTTTTATTCTAACTTTTTGACTTTCCCATTTATTAAACAATATAATATTGCAAAGTCTGGTTTCTGTACCACTCTATAGGGACTTTTCTCCTAATGCCTGCATTGTAATTTCCATCCCTTCCTTTCGAAAAATGTACCTCAGTCTCCATATTTCATTGCTGGCTAATGATCTTAGTTGCCTTTTTTGTGGCACCATTTTTTTGCACTTTTATATATCTTGTTTCCTCCTCAATTTTTTCCACTTTCTGTCATTATTTCACTAAGTCTTAGTTCTATTTTATGTAAGCCCATATGTTTATGTGCATTGGTGTTGTGTGAGCAGTGGCATTTTAATCACCAGGCCCCATATCAGTAAATTAAAAATCACAAACTGCATTTTTAAACGCTTTTAGGAGTGATTCACTAAATAACACCCAAAAAGAAAACACAATGGATATACATGCTTTTAATTCACAAGTTATGGCTACATAGCACCCAATATCTTTAAAGAGATCACATTCTACTGTAACATGTTGGAATGTTTATTAATGCTCCATGCTTCTCTTGTACAATATTTTCAACCAATGGCCACTGTAGTTCTTATTGATGAAAGTCAATTATCAACAGAATGTAAGCCAGATTAAGCAAGTATAACATAGTAAGAAAAGCATTTATCTTTTAATAATAAACTTATCTGAAAATTTACAAGTTTCAAGAAAAATAAATACAAAAACATAATCTGTAATAGAAACACAATGTTAGTCATGTCAGTTATATGTATCAGAATGTACAGAAATGTTTTAAATCTTTTTTTTTTTTATTGTCACACCTATTACTTAAAGAATTGCACTACAATGTTTTTCCACCTATAACATCACCTCTTACCTGTATGTGAAATACACCCAGTTGTAGAAAGCTTAGGGTTTCACTTCTTCTATAGAAAATTTTTTAAGTGCATTACCCGTAAGCAGCTTTCAGAACATCACCACATTTCCAAAACACCGTACTGTTCTTTAATGTCTCTGATTTTTCCTAATCCTAGCTCAATGAGATTTTGTAAGACCCATCCTTTGTGCACAGGGTTTAGAAAGCAGTAAAGAATTTCTTTATATGTTTGAAATAACAAACTGCAAGTGGTACTACCACTGCAAGGTTTCAGATAAAGAAAAAAATAATAATTTTGTACCTCACAGACTCTTGCCCAGTGTAATAAATATGATATTCCCTGAATAAATATTCCCTTAAAATGTAAGTGAGAATTCCACTGTTCTTTGCTGAATTCAATTCATACAAATCATATGCACTTTGAATGTTTTTAGTGTTTGTTGTATTAAAAGTCATCATGAGGAAGAATAAATGCAGTATCTTTCCCTTGGCTGCAAAAAACTATTGAGACTTTAGCTGTATATCTAAAAGATAAATTATATACATATATAATATAAATAAAAATTTATACATATATAATATAAATGTGTATATATATATATATATATATATATATATATATATATATATAAATAAAATTTATGATGTATTTTGTATATAAGCTCCTGGGCTGCTGTTAGTTTTGCAGTTTGATATATCTTCATGACAGCCATTTGGTTTGCTCACCCTTACCTCAGTTACACTTAGTATGCCAGGAGTTATGCGTGAATCCTGAGCCAGGGAAGTAAGTCGCCTCATATGGAAAGATGAGGCAGAATTATGAAAGGATTCTGTCATAGGAGAGTTTTTCCCTGAATCTGAAATTATTTTTGCACCAGGGCAATAACATTTCCAGCCTTTGCGGAAGTAGAAAGTAAACAGTCCATAGGTGATGGGGTCTAGGCAGGCATTGAAGAGGCCAAAGAGGAAAAGTATATGGGTCAGGGAATACGAGACTTTATCAGTCAGCATGGATGGGGAGAACCAGTACCACACTCCCAGGAGATAGTAAGGTGTCCAGCAGATAATGAAGGAGGTTACAATGACAATGCTCATTTTTAAAGTTCTCATCCGTGCCTTTGGGATGTTGTTTCTGGAACATCTTAAGTACACTTCCTTTGATGATCCTGAAATACAAAGGGAACACTGTTAGATTAAACTGTCTTTGTATTTTGTCTATGTTTTTCCTTCATCTTCTAGATATGAAAGCAGAGAATTTAGAGATCAATGCATCTGTGATATTCTTCCAATCAAACCTAAACTTTACAAGTGTATGGGTACACTCTTTATTTATTTATTATATTGTACCAGAATGCACACATGCAAGTACTTCTATGAAATGAAATCAGATCTAATTCTAAAATGTCAAATTCTCAAGCCACAAGTTACATACTGAAAACACTTGGGAAGATGACCACTGATCTTTTTTTTTTTTAAATACGCTTTTGCACTTTTAACTGTACATACAAAATTAAACTTTTTCAGAACATAACATATTAAAACTGGAGGTTTAAGTAATGCAAAAATATAACATCATTCTATGATCGATAGAGAAATGGAAAATTGTATAATCCATCCATCCAATTAAAACTTCCAGCACTTATAATGACAGCATACTTTTAAAGGTACAGCTAATGTTTAATTTGCAGAACACATTTTGTTAATGCTAATTGTTTTATTGAGCTATGGAAAATGATTTTCCTCTAGTTTAATTTAACACGGCATTTTTTGTACCTCTTAAACCTTCTATGTCTGTCAGTCAAAGGACACTAAGAAATATTCAAGTCCATACATTTCTTGATATGTTTATACCTGGCATGATTTGCCATTCTTTTTCCCCAGGCAATATCTGTCTTTCTTAGTCCTAATTGCATATATGTTTTTATAAATGTGCTGTAACAGCTTCCTAGTGGTCTTACTTACATAGACTCCATTACAGTGCCAACATCTGGCAATCTATGCAACACACTAAGCATTACAAAAATGACCCCTCACACCATACACAATATTGTGAAGCAAATTTAACTAGTTCTGTATAAATCAAAATATAAAACCTGCTGAAACCACAAGGTTACACCCCACATAGAGTCTGTACTTCACGTTATACATTTGCAATATCTGTGTATTCTGACATATTTTTTAAATTATTCATGCTACTATTCACAGAGATGGATCTATCACCCATTATCTTCTTCATGCAGGATTTCCTATTTGAAACTTGCCAATTATTTAAAATGTTTTAATATTGTCTATGTCCATGAAAGGAAGTGCCCTAGAACATACCATATCCCACTCAGTAATGACTTTATTCTTGAGTCTGTGTTAGAGATACTTGGCTACATGTACATTTGCTGTCTGATAATACATTACCATGCACACAGTGGCACCATTATGATGGTTACAGGTATAAAGTTTATGGCTGGCACTACAGGCTACCAGGGTGGCAAGAGATACCATTGGCATTAAAAACAAAACAAAAAAATGGTATGCAACACTCCAAAAACTCTTTATTTAATGAAGAGTTTTTGGAGTGGTTTGGATGCCTGTTTTTTTTTTTTTGACTAGTGTTTTGTAGCGTAATACCTCTTGGCCATTGCAATTCATTTTTTGATTGGCTGAATACCACTAACATTATCTACTCTGTTGAGCATTAGATACATAGATATATAAATCAGCAGTGGCACTATACTGACCTGCTCCACCATTTGCTGGAAGAGGTCAGAAGATAGAGCCAGCATTCCAAAGAAACTGGAGTTTGCAATTTTGTTTATGAATATAGTTTGCTGCTATTCTTGCCTTCTGTTAATTGATTTGACTACATTATGCTCCTGTTGCTATCAGGAATGCTCTGTGTGCTATGAGGGAGCAACTCAAAGACCAGTGTAACACTACAGTTTTATAAAGCCCCCAACAACTAATGCTACAGCAGTCTGTAAGATAACAACGCTTACAAGTGTGCTAGTCTGGGGAGACAGCCAAAGTAAACTAGTCAGGTAATCTGCCTCAGAGCCTTACTTCTGGATTGAAATAATAAAGGAGAATTATAAGCCCTTCAGATGGACAATAGAGGAATGACTGCTGAATCCTACACAAATGCACTTTATAAGCACTTACACGAGTGCATGGATCATGCGATCCCTAACAGAACCAAGATGTTGTCCTCCAAAAAAAGGAAGCCAATCTGGTGGTCCCCTGCCATAAACAAACTCTACAACAGAAGAAAGAAAATGTTGCAAAAAAGAGTAAAATCCCATGATTGGAGAAACTCCCTGGTCAGTCTCAGTAAGCAGCTGAGATCCCCCACAAAATCCTCCAAAGCTAGTTATGAAAACAAAATCGCCACTGACTCTAAAGACAACCACAAAGCATTCTATAGCCATGTCAAGAATCTCAATGGCAACACTCAGATCTGCTCTGAGTTACAGCACAATGGCACTAAATATACAGAACCAACTGATATTGCCAACATCCTGGCAGATAGGTTCAGTGCTAACTTTACCCCCCTGTCATCCCCTAAAGGGCCCATCTCTATACCAGAAGAATGCAAAGTTCCTGTAATCACAGCTGCACAGGTAAAAAACACACTATCCAAAGCCAAGAACATAGGATCCATGGGACCTGATGACATCCCAGGCTGTGTTCTACATGAACTACAGAACGAACTGGCACCTCACCTAAGTACCATGTTCAATCATAGCCTCACCTCAGGCTATGTGCCCACTGAATGACGCAGAGTGACAGTTATCCCACTCCATAAATGGGGAGCCACCACAGACCCCGGAAACTACCGCCCCATTAGCCTAACGAGCCTGGTCTGCAAGGCTATGGAACGTATCATCATGGAACTTATAAACAATGATATTGGTAATCTCCAAACTCAGGACCCCACCCAGTTTAGGTTTATAAAAGGCAGATCATGTCTCCTAAACCTGATAGACTTCTTTGAAGCAGTCAACAATGACGTTGATGAGGGTAAGGTGGTTCACACAGCCTATCTATATCTCGCCAAGGCTTTCGACACCATCCCCCATGCTTGAATTATAGATAAACTCACTAAACTAGGTATAAATCCCTATGTCACAAGATGGGTTGCCAACTGGCTCACTGACAGAACCCACAGTGTGAAAGTAGAAGACTCCAAATACAAACTTCAGACCAGTGACAGGTGGAGTACCATAGGGTTCAGTCCTGGGTCCTCTCCTGTTTGGTATCTACTTCTCTGAAGTACAGGCTAACACAGAAGGTCTTTGGCTAATGAAGTCCACAGACGACTGCAAACTAGGAGCCATAATCAAAACTCCAAAAGATGTGGACATCCTACAAAAGGGCCTCGCTGAGACAGATGCCTGGTGTCGAAGCCATGGCCTCAAGTTCAATGCCAAAAAGTGCATTGTCATCCCTTTTGGTAAAAACTCAGTACCCATGAACTACCACATAGGTGGTAGTCTACTTAACACTGAAAGTGTGATAAGAGACCTTGGGACACAGGTGGACAGTAGTCTCTCCTTTGATAATCACATCGCCACAGTAGTCAGGAAATCTTTCTACGTGGCACACCTCATCACAAAAGGTTTGTCATTCAGGAAAAAAGAGGTCATTGTTCCCCTCTACTCATCACTAATTAGCCCCATTATAGAGTACAATGCCCCTTTTGGTATGTACCTCACAAGACATCTACAACAACTGGAAAGGCCACAGAAATACCTCACAAAGAGGATTACCAGTCTCAAAGAGATGTCCTATGCAGACCATCTAAAAAAACTGCAGCTTTACTCCGTTGCATTTCGCCTACTCAGAGGTGATCTCTGCCTAACAAACAAAGCTATGTCAAACCCAGAGCTTTTAGACATGCTCCACTTAAAGAAATCCCAATCCCTATGAGCTACACGCTCTAGAGACCTAAACTTCATCACCACAATAAACAGAACATGCTGGAGGGATAGATTCCTGTCCCAGAGACTTCCCATACTCTGGAACAAACTACCTATCTATATCAAACAAAGCACCTCATTAGCACTCTTCAAGAAAAATCTTGATGATTGGATGGGAGATAGGAAATTCACCACGGGGATCACTTCTGTGGCTCTGCTCGAAAGTAGCACAGGAAAATAATTTTTCTTGGGTCGCCAAAGCCAGGGTACCTTTGAATAGGCTTATATAGGCCTTAGGGCCAATAGCCTAGTACCTACCTATGAACCTATGAAGGTGAATCACATTATTTCTGAACAGACCAGTGGAGAATGAATGCAAATTCTGTTATAGTGTTTACTCTTTGCTGTCTATGGCAGCAGGTGGGGTTAGCATCACATCAGGGAAATACTGCAAGGCTGCGTGCATGTGTGTTTGTGTGTGTGTGTGTGTGTGTGTGTGTGTGTGTGTGTGTGTGTGTGTGTGTGTGTGTGTGTGTGTGTGTGTGTGTGTCTGTGTCTGTGTATGTGTGTGTGTGTGTGTGTGCATGCATGCGTGCATGCATGCGTGAGTGTGTGTGTCTGTCTGTCTGTCTCAAGGCATCTGTTCAACAACATTCCAAGGGCTGATAAGGAGAACGCTAACACTACTTTTCTATTAGGTTATCAATTCTGAGATATGCAACTGTCATTAGTGAGATGTTCTTGCAAGTCACTGAATTGCTAGTTATCTCTGTAGAGCTTCTAGAGTACAGCAGCTAGCACTATTAGCACTTTGGGGTGAACCTTTCTGTAAAAGCCTATTCTTTTACCTGTGAGGGTTATTTATTTCTCTAAAAGAATGCTTGAAAAAAAGCACAGTTACTTAACTGATCATTTTGTAAGAGCACTGAAGGGCAGCATCATGGATATGTTATGGTGAAATTTTAATGAAGATAATAGAAAATGTATGGGGTTTCAGCATGAACTGGTTATGCCATTATGTCTTCCATTAAGTGGGCAGAGAATGTACAAAAATATGTTTGTTTGCTCAAGAATACAGGCAGACCAATTGCATCACTTAGCATCTTTGACCCCCCCCCCAGTTATGATACTACTAAAAAGGATTGGCTTCTGATGCTGTAGATGAGGGTAATAGGCATAATTTCAGCACCAAATGGAGTTTCAGTGTTATGATACATGAGATGAAAGAAAGATACTATTATTTCATGCAGCCCATTATCCTTTTAATGGAGTAGCAATGGTATTCTTTTTAGGGAAGTATGCTATGACGGGCAGATTTTGCTACAGAGTGTATGTGGGGGTGTGCAGCTCTTCTTCGATACAGTGGCTACAATTAGTAGCTCATATTCTGTTTGGGCAAATAATATATCTTTGCCTATAGTGTCTCTAGTTGGAGTAGAGGGGTAATTGGTTATCTTAGAAGGTGATTCACTTTTTTTGTTCTAATTTTCCTGAGGTGGATCTGAATGTTAAATATTTAGTATAACCATATACCTAAATACTTGAAAGTGGAGGTATTTTCTATTAATAGGTTGTTTTGTTCTGTTAAGTTTGAGTTTTAGGGCTCTTTGTTAATTTTTGATGGGTGCTGAAATCACAAATTTAGTTTTATTTGCATTAAGAAGATTGTTTTTGTTACTGAACCAGTAGTTGAGTATTAAAAGGTCTTCTTGGAGTTGACTTTATATGCCAGAATGATTGGGATTAGACCTATAAATGACCATGTTATCAACCTATACATAGCCGGTCTTAGGCATAGGCCAACTAGGTGACCACTTATGGTGCCTCTGTAGCAGGGGGTCTTTTCCACTATTCTTTTGGTGTAGGTAGACCAGGATGGGGTCACTGGGTTGTGTGGGGGGGCACCATGGAGCCCTTTTGCCTAGGGCACAAGTTGACCTAAGGCCACTCCTGAACCTATAATGATAAGATGAGATTGTGAAGATCAATGGAATATGTGGTTAGAGAGTAGAAAAAAAAAGAAGTGAAGCCAGTATGCAGATGTGTGAGATATTTACTTGGGTGGGAGCTTTTGCAAAAGTAGCTAACCCGATTTTAACTCCAAAGGTTCTCATAGACAGGGAGTCTTTGACCAAAAGAGTAGCTTATGGGCAGATCTCAATTCTGATCTGGTGAAAAATGAGTAAAGACTGGTATACGAGGTTGAATGTCTAAATAAGTTCAATAAGGACTGCAGTCCTAAGGCTGCCTTTGTACATATTTAGAAGGATTCCATCAGTGTGGATCCAGAGAGCAGTAATTTTACTTCTTATAGACCAAAACCCATGTTGCTTCTGTGATAGCAAGTGATATTGTTGCCAATAAATTGATACTTGGTGATATATTTTCTCTAGAAGTTTACTTAGTGCAGCTAGAAGTGATATTGTGTGCAAGTGAGACGTTTTCGTAGGTTTAGGCCACTGGAATAATGGCCTGAACAATGCCTATTTCCATGTATTGGGCATAAGGTTAACTGGGATTCAAAGTTGTAAATATGAAGTAAGGAAACAATTATAAATTATTTTGAACAGAATAGGAACTGTGTATTCAAATTACTTGATCCAGATGCAGCATCTGTATAAATGCTTTCAAGGAGGCTTGCAGTGTTTTTGGGTGGTGATTCATTTGAAATAGAAATGCAGAAGATAGATGGGGCGGGAGGGAGGTAGAGGATGAGTTGGGGATGGGTGGGAGAGTATGCAGGTTGTTGAATTTATGTAGGGAGTCAGATACTGTTTAGAGCACTGAATGCAGTTAATATCTGAGTTTTCAGTAGGAGTCGCACAGACAGTTAAAAAGTTAATCTCCTGCAAGAATCATTTTGGTGAGTTTTGTAAGGAGTGTTACTTATATCTGAATGCTTTTGATTTGTGTCTACAAATGGCTTGCTTTGCATAGTTTCTAAAAGTATAAATTTAGTACAATTGGTTAGGGAGATGTTTTGCTTCCTTTTGTGCCAGACATGATCACTTAGTTTAAGCACTTGATTACATCGTTTTGCAATCTACTTAGTTGATTTGTTTATAAATCATCTAGTAATCAGTAATAAGAATTTGTTTTGGAGAGTCTGTAAGGTAATGTCATCCTTTTAACAGCTGTGTTTAAATTTTGAAGAGAGAATGTCAGAGAGGTCTAGAAATGAGATGTGTGATTTTTATTTTGGTGGTATTATTTTGAGATTTTGGATCAAATTAGACAATTCGTAGGATATATTTGATAGAGAGTGGGGGTAATGATGAAGTAAATGGAGCTAAGGTTACCAAAGGAAGGTAGGACATTAATGTCTAAGATTTTGATGGTCACTCAATTATTAGCAAGTCTAGTAAACAGTGATGATTACAGAGAGGGTAGGACAAGTAGGGTATTTATTGAGTTGCATGAATTCTAGGTAATGTGACTGGCATCAGATCCCAGTAAGTTAAGATTAAAGTTATCCAGAATCAGTACATTTCTTGACTTGTAATGTTAGAAATAATGTGATGAATGAGGAGCAGAAACTTTTATCATGAGGATGATGGTAGCGGTGGTAGGTAAGGCATAGCCACAAAAGTGAGTTATTATTGATTAGAGGAAATTTTAGGAATAGTGTGCTAGGTTTGGTGACAGACATAGCATTGTATTGTGCAATGTTAAAAATATTTAGGGGAGGTTTAAACAAGAGAAGAGTTCTGCCACTTGGCCTATTCTCTTGTCTGGAATCATCAATATCATTATAGCTATGGAAGCAACTAGTTACAGGTCTATATACTAAATGTTGTCTTGTTTTGCAGTTTAATCAAATAGTTAGTTCTGGAACATAAGAACTCATGTTAGAATTAATCTGAATATTATAGAGTACTGTAGGAAAAGTCTTGGGTATTTTCAATGCTGGTTAGCATAGCTGGCATGAATAAAGAATATGGCTGGCTTCTAAGTAATATTAATATTTTGGTTTCTGTGTAGTAATGGTATTCTGGAAGTACTTATAATGTCGAACCTTGAAGAGATTTCTTTAGAAGGAATACATCAACCAGCATTGAAGGTAGGAAGTAACACAGTTTGGCTTGCAGAGTGGTTGGGGCAATGCAAAAGAATACTGTTTTGTATCTTCTGGTAGTTTTGAACTAAATTGCTTCATGGAAGAAATGTTTTCCTGCTTTGAGAAGTGGGAGTGGCTTTCCTGTGGTGACATGCTTCACCTCTACATTTTTGTAGAGGTTTTAGATATTTAGTCAGCCACTGGTGGTGTGGGTGTCTAAGATGTCTGGATGTTTTGGGAAGTATCTGTCTTGGAGGTGAAGTAAATATTTAAGAATTTGAAGGCTAATGTGGATGCATCTTGAATAGCTAGAAGAGTCTCCCAGTTTGATTCAGAAAGCTTGGTATAAAGGGCTTTGATTTCTTTACTGATTTTGATCTAAAGATTATTAGTGAGGGTGGAGATGTCTTATAACATAATTTTGGTATAGATGGAAATTGGCAGTAGTCACTTACAGAAGGCATAAGGATATGAGGTTAGAGATTGAATTTGGAATGTTTATCAGAACCAGAACAGAATTATTGTCTGTTTTAAGATTTGGTCAGATATATTCCTTAGCAGCCTAAAAAGGCCCCTAGATGAAAGGAGGTTTAGAATAAACTAGGTAGAGGGTTAAAGAGATTTATATTGAATTTGACAAGAATGGTAATGTCTTTGGAGAGATTATTTTTCTGTTAAATGTCATTAATTTGTTTTGGTTAGCTGAGGGATAGGAAATGGGTATGCTTCAACAGGTGCAGGTTTAGATGGTGTTTGAGAGAAATGTTAATGCTTGCTTTTTAAAGTGAAAGTCATTATGATATGAATGCTGATCTAAAGTCATAAAGCTAGAATTGTTATTTTTAGGAAGAGGATCCCTGATATAATCTGCTGCCTGAGAAGGTACAGTAGATATACTGAAAGCCTTGGTAGTACAGTTAGGATGTTTTGAGTAGATGGAGTTGTTCCTGTTTATCAAATATGTTCTTTGTATTCAGTAAAGCTATTTTAGATGAGGCATTTTAAAATCTATATTGCTGTACTGATATGTTGTGGTTGTAGTTCTTAGAAAAGTAATGAACACCAAGTTCTATATCAATGAAAACTGAATGCGGAAAAGAAATAATGTTTTTTTTGCTGCAAATCATTGGACAGTTTGTAATCAGGAATTGATTTATTTTTCATATATTTTTTTTACATTTTACTTGACAAAGTGTGATGTTTGCTCACAAGTAATTCTTTGCAGTATTTGTTTATAAAAATTGTCACTATTTCTTGAGCTTTGTTGAATTAAATTTAGTGCTAAGGAATCTTTGTCAGTTTATGTAGGTAAAAGTAAGTTTTATATTCTAAACATAACTAATAAGGATCTATTACAACAAATTTGAAGTATTAAGCAGCATTTTTGGAAACAAGCTGCCATATTCAGATGATGATAAGTCAGCACGTGAAGAACAAGCAAGGCCTTTGTCAGTGCAGCCAATGGCAGAATAAATAGATTATTTGTCAGATGAAGTTTATTGCTTCTAAGTGCATATTGTACAGTGTCTAGCAGTAAAGACAAATGATAAAGGCACTGAGCATTTAATGAACTATTTCCTGTAGTGAAGAGTACAGAGTTTAACTTCTTCCATCTCAGTTTGTCTAACGTGTGACTCTAAGGAATCATTTAGCCAAACAGTGCTCAAGGTTTGCCCCTGACAAGGAAACCTTGTTCAGTGGGCTTACCTGGTTAGCAATTTGTAAAGAAAAAGAAACAAATATAGTTAATGGAGAGGTCTGCAAGAAACACTGTGTAAGAATAAACCCATTTCCTATGATGTGCCTTACAGGATGAGGAGAAAGTTGAAAACACCCTGTGAGAAAGACAATGGGTAGAACCAGGGAATTGAACATGGGTCAATACTGTGAAAAAGACTTTTATGTGGCAAAGAAAGGATCAAGAGAAGTCAGTTTTCAAGTCCTATGTGTACTTATGGTATAACCAAACATGCATTATCTAACAATGGCATATTCAAGTGGATATTAGTCTTATATTGGACTGTAGTCTGCTTAAATTTATAAAGCTGGGCAGAGTTATTTCTTTTTGAGATTAGATGTACTCGGGATGCAGTAAAAGCATTCAACACATTAAATAAATCAGATTGTTCAGTCTTTGTAAAATAAACACAGCATGATAACTTTATGCCCAAATATTTTCTATTGTATGCTTTATCTGAATTTGAATTAATTGGGTTAACAATACAATTAAAAGTTGAAAAAAAATGTTATCCGTGCTCATATATAATTATACGTGGCAAAAAGTAAAGAAGGAAAACATGTCACTGCCTCTCAGTCTCTTTGCTTAAGAACAGAAAATAATGGGACACGAGGGTCCAAAATCAAGTGCAAATATTAAATATTACTTATATACTTATAATACTGTCATAAAAAATATGTTTCTGTTAGCATGCATTTTGTGATTGATATGAAATCTGAAACTCAAATGGCTGTCATTATTTAGTGACTGCAATTCTCAATGATTTTCCAGAAAAACACAAATTTAATGCGGAATAGACCAAACATATGAAACAAATTCAGGAACATTCTATAAAATTAGAGCCATGTTAGAGGTATGTATATTTTGGGAACAGCCCTAGATATAAAGGGAGCACAAATAGTTACAACATTAATATGAGGACAGCCTTTTTGAAATTATTTAGTAATAATGAAATTAAACTTTTCATGTTTTTTTTTTACTTCTACTATTGTCCCTTGCATGGTAAAAGCTGGTGCACAGAACATTTTTTTTCCTCAAAAAAAATTTATTTTTCAAATACAGTTGAATAAATTCCATAGTATTTGTATATAACATCTTAAATAACTATGTACACTATTTACATCAGCCTGACACTATAACAGAGCTCAATATATACAATTACTTTATAAGTATAACAATCCAGTTATCACAGTGTATCTGTTCAGTTATTGTAAAGTGTCAATCAATGATAAGACTTTTTTCCATGGATTGTTAATAAATGGCTTAGGATGGATCCTTAGTTCTTTAATTTTAACTTCCAACAATGCTGTGGTCTTCAGTAGGCTGTAGAAGTCTTCCAAAGTTGGTAGTGTGTTTGTATTCCATCTTCATGTTATACACTTCCTTGAAATTGCAAGTATAGTCCATACTAGATACATCTTTGACTCATTCAAATGAGGACCTTCATACACATTTAATAATACTAGAGCTTTAATGCACAGACAATTTTGATTGCATACCATAATCGATTTCTTCTACATTTATGGAGACAACATTGGTTTAAACATGATGCAACTCATCAAATTGGTGAGTTTAAAATTATTTTCCTTTTCTTTTTCCCTACTTTGTGCAACCTGGAGTTTCTTTATGTAGGTTAGGGGGTTGCGGGAGACATTCCTGTACTACACCCTAGGCAGGCTACTTTTTTCCATAAAAATAACAACACTTTTTTCTTTTTACTGAAGATATTTTATTAAATAACAATCAAATAATTCACAAGAAAGCTTGACAAACACAATTAAAACTATTTGCACAATCAATATAAACCATAAATAATAAATATCTGATGTTGAGCATGTTCAGATCAGAGAGGATTTTAAAGTCATCGTTTTTATGAGTTGCAGGTATAATGAATTGTGACTCAATGTTTCATTAGGAAGCAGTTCAAAGCATATTCTCCAAGTTAGTTGTTTATGTTCTATGTCCATTATTTGACAAAGAACATATATTTCATTTCCATAACAATAACACCCTGTCCTCTGCTATCTTTATAGATCTTTCAAAAGCATTTGATATGGTTAACCACCACCTACTACTGAATATACTTATATCACTTTCATTCGATAGTCAAGCTCTACAGTGGTTCAAGTCCTGCTTAGATAACAGGAAACAGGCAGTACTCTGGGACAACACTCTATCTTCCCACCTTCCTGTCTCCCTTGGTGTACCCCAAGGTTATATTCTGGGCCCTCTTCTATTCTCTATCTTCATAAACGATCTATCTACTAGTATCCCTTATGCTGTATCCATTCAATACGCGGATGACTCCACTTTAATCTCCACAGCTACTGGGCCATCTGAACTGCAGTCCCTCATCCAAAATGTCTTTGAGCTTGTTGAGGACTGGTTTTTGCAGCGTTGCTTCCTCCATAACCCCAAAAAGACTAAACTACTGCTGTTTACTCCCACACTCAAGTCCACTCCACTTTACTTCACTATCATATCTAAAAATAGTATAGTTATATCCCCTGACACTACCACTGAACTCAGAAGTGACAATTGACCACAACCTTAACTATGATACTCATATTAACACCACAATAAAATCAATTAACCGAAAACTAGGCTCCCTCTATAGAATTAAACCTTTCCTTACTCCAATAGCTAGAACTTCTATTGCCCACACACACCTCATCTCAACACTCTTTTATGCCTCCCCTATACACACAAATCTATCAAAACACAACCTCAACAAGTTGGCAATCTCCTACAATAATATTGCCAGATTTGCTACCGGCTCCCCTGTTAGATCCCACCACTGCCAAAATCTCAAACAACTGGGTTGGCTGGAACTGCAGAACCAAATTCTTCTTCAACAACTATTACCCATAAAACCCTTTATCATCCAAGTAACACACCAATTCTGACAAGTCTAATCTGCCCATATAAAAATCTTACAAACCTACGCTCTGCAAACAAACTACTCATTACTACTGAAAAACCTAACAATAAAGCAGGAGAATCCCTTTTCGCTAACACTGTAGGCAAAAGCTGGAACCTACTTCCTGGTGAACTTACATCTCTTTCTTCAACTTCACTATTTAAAAAGAAACTCAAATCATACCTTACAACCCACTGGCTATGTCCCTGTACTAACCCTGACTAGAGTATCCCTCACTGTTAGTCTTGCCCAACATCATTTTACATCTCTCTTTCTTCAACTTTAAGGCCACAACCTTCTAAGCTGACTTATTGTACCTATGAACAACAGAACTGGCCATCTTACTATCTTATCAACAAGTTACTACCCTTCAACTAATTCTTCCAATCCCATTTTTAAGTAGTTTGTTCTCTTGTTCCTGCTCATTACTTTGCTTTGGGTGTCTACCACATACTTCTAAATCCTTTTCTTTCTTCTCATAGTGGAAATAAAAAATTGTTACCATGGAACACCTGTTATTGTCTAACAAGCTTCCTGTAATTAATGTTTAATGTTCTGTTTGTGTATGTCTTCTATGTGGAGCTTTTTTCCCTGGGCCACTACTGAAAATGGACATATATCCAGCTAGACTAGCCCGGTCAACAAATGTAAAATAAAATAAATAAATAAATATTCCATTACTCGTTTCTGCCAGTAGTTATCACTTGTGCAGATACATTTTGCCACAAACTCATTAAGGTAAAAATGTTGTTATTCTTACCAAATATGTAACACAGTTTTTGACCATCAAAATTGTCTGACTGAATGAAAAAATATGTCAGAATGTAGTGTAATGTGTAATACTCACAGATAATGCAATTCTCTGACTTTATTTATTCTTCTCCATTACTTTTCATAATAAAATGAGTAAACTAGTTACAGAGTATGGTATCATATGAGCAATAAACATATAATAGACAATATACCATCCCTGAATAGAAATCCTGCATGTTTATTTGCACTGCATAATGTCAAATATATTGATGGCTTACTGATACCAGTAACTAAATGTAGCAGTATTGTTGGCTATTATACAAAAATGCCAGTAGTCAGAGAAGGATCCATTAGTAATACATATCATGAATGGCCAACTTGCATATGACAGAAACTAAGAGTATAAAATGAGAATGTGTTTAAAGTGCATAGCACATGGCAAAGCCTCTGCTTTTAATAGTATCAGAACACTGTAGTGCTATAAAGGAAGCTATGATTTAATGCTGACATTTTGGTCATACTGTCACTCTGTTGTTCATTTCTACCTAAAGATACAACAGTCAACCTTTATCAAACCTTGTAAAAGTCAAAATGAAGGCAACTTTCTATTGGCATACCTAAGAAGCAAGACATACCAAATCAGGGTAATATAAACCCATGCAGTTGATAATTTTTATTTTCGTAGAGATGTACTTCCATGCACTCACTGAATGTGGAAGTTTTATGCTAATTTCACTAATCTCTACTGTATGCCAACTCTGTTACTTCCAGCCTAAAGTCTTATGAGCTCCCAATACATGATCTATTCCTTTATGTGAGGAAGAGCTTCAAACCTTCATTTTTCTCCACAGATCTCTTATAATTCTCCTAGACAACCATTTCTACAACATCTGTACCACCCTAAGAACAAAGGCAGGGCTCTCTGTCTGCAACACCTGTATCACCCTATGAACAAGGCAGGGTTCTCTCACAGCTGCCTGAGTACTTAGTACTCTATCTCACTCATCCTAATATATTTCACTTTTTATGTTGGCTTTGACCTTTTAGACTATATTGCATGCTGGAAGATAACGTTTAAGTTCAGGATAACCTAAAACTCCAACTTTGCTTTGAGATCCTAGGATACCACTCTCAAACCTGTACAACCTTGACTTTTCAAACATACCTTAAAAAGGACTTTCAACCTTTAATAACAATGCCCAGAATATACCACTTACCTTATGAGCCATATAAATGATATGTGGAAAGCCGTTCATATTGATCATGCCTATTCAGTCTGAAGGGTAAAAATTCTAGAGATTTCTTTAAACCCCCCCTTCCCAGTTTTGCACTTGGACTGCTATGCTTTTTACTCCATTCTTTTTCAACATCTGTAATGCATCATCCACAAAAAGCATTTGGACTGGGGAACTGCCAGAGTTATAATCTGGTGAAATATAAGGTTAGGCATAATTCTGAAATTTCAGAACATGGTTAAAATACTTAGTAGCTCTGTTTCCACTTTACAGATCAAGACCAAGTTGCCATCAACAGAAAAAAATGACATTTGGAAAAAAATCTGACCCATTATCCCCTTTCCATCACTAAAAATGTCTATAAACGTCAACCTAATTCCTTGGTCTCCAGTCACAACAGCAAGGGCAAGAGTAGGTATATGTGCCTTTAATCCTTTTAACATGCATGGGTCTTAGAACTCCCACATTAAATGTGGCCTGTAATGTGGCTGTCTATAAGCAGTTTTCGACATCTATGTGAAATCTCTATATGATACTCATTTCTTCCAGGATCTGATCTAAAAATGTCAGCTTGTGCTGTTAAAGGTTTTCAAAGGATCATAAGATCATAGGGGGTTACTAGGTTATTGACCCTAAAACCAATCTCTGCCTAGCCGTTCATGCCTATAGGCTAAAATGGCTTGGTATATGCCTGTGCCTTAGGGCATCTACAAGCCCCTGTCAATATGGGCCACAGGTGACAAACCAGGGGTGAACTTGCGATTTTCCATTCATTGGTGCAGATTATATTTGATTAGCCTTAGGGAAGAGCTCTGTTTCACATGAATGTGGGGTCTGTTCCAGAGAAGGGGTAGTCTCTGAGACACATACCTGTCCCTCCAACATGTTTTGTTTATGTTGCAGATGAAGTTTTGTGTAGCATACCCATCAGGGCTATATCACAAAATGCCTTAAAGGTTAGGCATAGATTGTCCCTCAGTAATCCGTAGGAGACTATAGGGACATAGCTTTGATGCAGTCCACATAGGATATATTATTTACACCCTGTATTTTTTGTGAGGAACCTCTGTGACTACTCAAGCCTTTGCAAAGACCTGGTCAGGTACATGCTGAAGGGTTCATTTTACCTGATTATTGGTCTAATAAGGGCTGAATATAGCAGGACTATGATCTCCTAAGATCTGGATGTCATACCATTACTTATAAGTTATGCCATGTAGAAGAATTTTCTCACCACCATGGACACATGGTGATCAAAGCTCAAGTTACTGTCAACCTGAGTTTCCTCGTCCCTTACCACTGAGCCTGCTTTTAGGGGAGTGTTATCAATGTTGTAATTTGCAGGGGTGGTCGTCATACCTATCAACTGTCCAACTTTTTGCAGAATGTCCAGATTTCTGCCAGATATTTTTGGCTTGTTGCTCATAAAATTTGTGTTTTTTCTGGATTTTTATGACAAATCAGTAAAGACTGAATTCATTATATAATGGCAGGCATTTCAGTTTCAGACTTCATATCCTCCAGAAAATACATGGTATTAGTAGACCTTTTATTCGAACAACTTTCTAATTTTATAAAAGTAATATTTTAAACTTGGTCCAATTTTTGAGGGTTTGTCCCCCACTATTTTTGGCTATGTTCTGATTTTTTTGTGCCAAGAGGTTGAGAGCTATAGTGGTCATCTTCCCAAGAGGTATAATACAGTTTTTTTTTTGGCAATGAGGTTTAGGCCATGGTTCTGGCACCAGTTATTTTGTCTGTGTCAGACCCTCCTGGAGGATGTATTCACCTTTAGGGGATTCAATAATTGCACCCAGCTTGCAATCATCAGCAAATGTCATCAGCCAAAGGCCCTCTGCATTTGACTTGACTTAGTAAAGTATAGCTCAAACAGGACTGAGCCCTGTGGGACACCGCTAATAACAGACCTCTTGGTGTAGATGGATTCCCCAATTCTACATTCTTGTATAAGGTTTCTGTAAACACTTCCACATAACCCACAGTGCTCTATGAATTTTGGGTGCTTTGGGATTTAGCTATGCCATTGTTTAATAGGAAATATTTAGCTTTGGAAAATGTCTTAAATGTTCTAAGGTTTGCTGGGAGTTTTGCCTTTATATCAGGTTCCTTATTGCCAAATAATATACTACCACCTGTATGAGACCAGAATGCCTCCACCAATTCCATGCAGTCCAGGACTAGCCTGTAGTTGTCCTCAGATATGCTCTGAATAATGCCCACCTGTAGTACACCTAACATATTAAGAATAACCTTTTCAAACTTGATCCTAGCAGACGAAGATAGAGCTTAGCATCAGCAGCTATGAGAAGGCTAAACCAGTAAGTTTTATGGTTACCATGAGCGTCCATATCTATCAGCAAAATTGTTTCCATAGTTTTTTTCCAGAAAAATACGATCTCTGAAATTCATGGTATTTTATTAAAATCCACAGCCAATTCACCATCAGCAGCAATAGTAAGACAGTTCAGTACATAGAAATAAGACAAGAAACGATTCATCCTAGAAGAAGGCCATTTTTTTTTCATTTTACTTATGATTCTATAAAAATTCTTCACATACATCTTACTTTCCAAAGTCAGGCTATTCCCTTCTGAAATAAGAGGCCCACCCAACTTAATTCACAAGGCCACTGCATAGAGTCTGATTCAGCTAAAATGTTAATTTATTGTAAAAATTAAACAAAGGTCTCTATCATACACACTTCACTCATAAAGTACACCTTCCTCCCCAACACCCTATAGTTAATCCTACACTTTATCTTTTGACCTTTTCATCACCAGGCTAAATGTTTTGCATTAGTCTCGCCAGTCTCCCACTGAATAAAACTATACTGCCAATCTCAATTTCCAATCTAGCTGAGATTTATCCATGCCTACATTCTTAATGGTGCTACCCCTGCAGTAACTATCCCTCTTGAGGCCACAATTAATCTGTTTCAATCTTATTTCTAAAATTTCATCTTCTCATCTCTCCCAGAACTCTATACAATCATATCTCTATATGGTCATCTCCCAGACTACGGTCCTCATTAATCATGTATGAATTTATAGACTGGAGATAGTCACTCAATAACATTAAATATTCAATCAGAATTTCTTTTTCATAAACTGAGCCAGACCTCCAGAACTAGTACATGACGAAAACTTTTCCTTTTCAGTTGTCCTGTCATCCATACCGTCATCATCCATCATTGGATAATCAGTCTTCCTTGAATTTTGATGATGTCTGTGGAGCATGAGAGGGCCTCTTCTTCTCCACTCTTATCGCTGCAGAAATCAATAATGCCCTCATCTTTGTACTTAGTAGTTACCTACTCTATCTTTTCATGCAAACCTCTTTAGCCCCAAACAACTTGTCTAATTAAGGCTGATGTCCTCTGTCCTCCAAACTTTTTCTGCAAAAACTGCAAGCATTTCCAGTTGAGTCAACATTTTTCCATAAACAAATCCTAACACAAGACTAACACAATCTAAACCATGTTGACCAAAATCCATCTCCCTTAAATATTTGTCAAAAATCCTAATGTATTGCTAATTAAAACACACACTACGTTCAACCTACTTCCATTATGATGATCTTCTTCCAGAAAATGAGTTTGTTTTCACCTTTGAATGCTACATTTTCTGCAGCAGGACTGCATGAGCATGACCATGTGCTGCCTGTTCTACTAAAAATTCTACACTCTCTACACAGAGTTCACTATTCCCACTCAACTATTCAAATAACAACCCTAACCTGGCACAGAGCCCGATTTTCCCGAATTCTTTCTGAAAGGCCTAGTAGTCATAGAAATCATAGGAAAATGCAAGACAACTGAGTCTTGTGACCATTTTTCTTTGCAGGTAGCCTCCCTTAAACAATACCTCCTCTAACAAGGAGGGTTAGGTCAGTCAAGCCTGGGGGGAATTTTGTGAGTACATGTTTAATTAAACAAGTGTTGTTTGAGAAAAGATAGTATATCACACTGCTTAATTTGCAGGGGGAGTCCATTCCAGAGGTGGAAGAGTTGCTATGTACTAAAATTATATCTCCATTATGTTTTATTTATCTGCTAGAAAAGATTTAGATCTCTTACTCTAGTGTTTGTTGGACTATTTGATTTGTGCAGATACACGACATCCAAGACCACTGGGTCCCTAATGGCATGATGGCATGGAAGGCAAGGCCCAGGAGTTTATAAGATACTGAATAATGAGACAGTGTTTCCAATTATTTCTTATAGCTTATGGCTTTTAAGCCAGTAATCTTCTTAATTAGGAACCTCTGGGGCCTTTCTTGTTGCTTGGCATGTCTTATGAGGTGCTTCCTAAAGTGATCATTCTATTCAATAATTGCCCTAATCAATGCTGAATATAAGGAGGGCATTGACCTCATGAGATCTGGATAATATTCTTTGGCAACTGGCTGCACTAAGTAGAAAAACATTCTGGTTACTGTCATTACATAATGATCAAAGGAGAGAGAATTATCAACTCAAGTTCCAAGGTCCCCAGAATCATTCTCATTTTGAAGTAGGATATTATCTGTGCTGTCTGCTGGACAGGGGTTATCAAATATGACAACATTGCACTTTTTAGTATTTAATCTGAGTCCATTTTAAGTACATCAGGTACTTATGAGTGAAAGTTCTTGCTGAAGATCTTGGGCTTCAGAGGAGGCCTTGACAATGACTCTTATTTTGCAGTCATCTACAAACTTACTTAGTTGTGATCTTATTTCAAGATCTGGTGATCAGATCAAAGAAATAATTGCTGAACAAAAGTGGTCCCACTACTGAGCCATGTGGGATACAACTAGTCACCTTCATACTCTCTGATTCACTTGCAACCCATACCATAGGGGTTCTGTCTTTTAGCCAGCTTGCTATCCATCTTACCACATGGAGATTGATTTGAAATGCTTTGAGCTTTGAGTTTACTAACTATGCTCAGATAGGGGATGGTATCAGATGCCTTGGCCAGGTCAAGGTAAATTGTTTGGACAGCAAGACTACTATCAACAGCATGTGGTACCCTTTTGAAGAAGTTATCCAGATTAATTAGATAGGATGTACCCTTGACAAAGTCAAACTATTGTGGGTAAGGCCTGATGGGATTTTTAATATCATGGTTTATCAGTTCAGTTATATGCTCCATGGTTTTATAAATAAAACTCATCAGTCTGGTGGGCATATAATTCCCTGGGCCAATGGTAGGACCAACCTTTTGGAGTGGCATCATTAATGCTGTATTCAAAACCTCAAGTACAAAGCCTTTTAGGGCTTGTTTATTCCTGTTTACTAAACTGCCAGGTATATTATTAGCTCCAGTTGAAGAAATATTTTTGGTCTTGGAAGCATCTTCAGTACATGTTCTTCAGTGATGCTGGGGCGATTGATTAGATTCAGGAATAAAAGGTATTAGATAGTCATCTCTTGGGTAAAATTCCTACTAAATTGTTTTGCTAAATTTTGGCAATGTCTACTAGGTCAGAGCAGATGTTGCTATTATGAAAAAGTTCAGAGTGATACTGGGCATTATTTCTTAGTTTCCTAATGCAGTTGAAAATGGCTTTGCAAGCCCTTAGATTCAGATGCTAACTTAAGTTCAAAGACTGCATTAGTAGACTTAATAGCATTTTTCAAATTATTAGTGAAAGGGTGTTCAGAACCTTACATGATTTCATGGGACATTGAGGATGGCCTATAACAGGCCACAAACTGATAGCTGGTCCTGATTAGTGTGGATTAGATTTCAGTGAGTTCAGTTTGTGGGTCTTTTGGAATTTGTCTGAAGGTGATGTGATCCTAACAAATTTGGAAACACCTGGACAGTTGCCACTTGTTATGAAGACATGGCAGGAGGAAAGCCATGTGAAAGAAGAAGTGCTTTCTGAACATTTAAACCAGTTTTCAGTAATTCTACAGATATGGATGCATTCCAAATGCAGAAGAACTTCAAGGTTGGTCAGATTTTTGTTGAGATTTCTTTGTTTGAGGATAGTAACCTTAATGTGATCCTCTATTAGGTCTAATATGGTAGTGATGTTTGGATGTCATTAGCAGGACTCTACCTATATAAAGTACTGGGGAGCAGCAAAGACCTTAGCCATTATGCAGAAGACTTTGAACAAGAGGTACACACCATCCTTTGCAAAGCAATTAGGATGGTTGTGCATCTTGTTCCATGCTGACACATACTAAGATACATTGTAATAGCAACTATTTATTCAATGGCTGAAGCCAATTATCTTTTCCTTGTACGTAGGCATCATTCTTGGAGAAGGAAAATTTCCACTCAGAACAAGAGTTTTGCCTGCATTTATGACATGCACACAGAGCTCTGATTTGTCTCTGCATATCCCCCAGGGATTTGCATCCTAAGTCATTCACCCTCACATGGACTATGACCACTTCATAGTCATTTTCTTTAGGTGAAAGGGTCTCAAGGGCCCTAAAAATATCAAAGGTCCAAGCATCTAAAAGACAACTCACAGTAACTCTGTCTTTGTTGAGCCTAGTGAATGAAATCAGCGTGCCTAACTCAAGAGTCACAGATCACTAAAATATTTCTATTTGTAGAGTGGTCTGGTGTAGTAGATTTGAAATGATTTTAACTTTTGGCAATTCTTTGTTGAAAGTATGCCTGGAGGTGATGGGGCATTGAACTTTTGCTGAGGTCTAACATTCTTGGGTCTAGGTGGCTTTGTTAAGGATTTTTTCAGTGTTAGCATAAGCCATTTTAGCATTGATTAGTGTAGAATGTGGTTGATTGTGAGTGTGCATGTGTGTGTGTGTGTGTGCGTGCGTGCGTGTGTGTGTGTGTGTGTGTGTGTGTGTGTGTGTGTGTGTGTGTGTGTGCATGTGTGTTGCCCACAGTCTGTGTTTTTTTTTTTTGTTAGAAGGAGGCCTCCATATTTGTCAAGGATTTCCATCGCTCACAAACAGAATTTCTTGTGTTGAGTAACAGTTCATTATCTGTGAACACAAAGCAGGTACTATACTGCCAAAAGATGCCAAGTACTATGAGTTGGTTAGTTATGAGGTAAACAAGCAGGCTGACCTTCCATTTCAGTAGGTAGATTTGGTGAATTATTTAGAAATACAGAAAGTATTCTATGTAATTTAAGGACATAGTTATTGGGCTATACTGTAGAAGAATGCAGTTATGCTGATTTCTTATAAAGGGTGTACAATGACTTAGAAATAAATTAGGCAAATTATATTTAGCTGGTAGAGATATGTTCTTTTACATTAGGAGGACTGGAATTATTCATCTAGTGGCAGTAGGTTTTTATCCTGTCTATCTGAGTTTGGAAGCACACAAAAGGGGAATGAGTGTAGTTGTTTTATTGGCCAGGGTGCTTAGTAGTCAGTTTCCATATCTCCAGTGCTTGTATAAATTCAGCACATTTGCACAGACCTGCTTACTGTGCAATTGTCCTGTACAGATGCAAACATTTAGAAACACTACTTATTTTCATTATACTGTGAACGTTTACTGTTAATTATTGTCTTTTTGCACTTCTTTATAAAGTTTAAATTTGCATTTTCAATCTGCTGTAATGGCTACTGTTCTGCACTAAAATTCATTGCCTCTAGCATTTCTTAGTTAGTTTGTGAGAGGTGTAGTTACACATTGACACTGGATGCTAGACTCTTATATACAGACACAAAAAGCAACAAACAGGTTGTCAGTGATTCACATACTTAATGCACCGTACCCGCAAAGGACCACACAGATAGACCCACATATCCAGAAGTGCTCACATACAACTTGCCCAAATCTCAAAGGCCTCTCAGGTGCAGTCCTCAAGAAACTCAGCATGGACACAAACAAGTCAATTCCCATCGTAACACATAAAGACACATCTCACTGTGTCTGAATTACCAATCCCATAAGGTGAAACACTCCACAACCTAATATTCTGGTCATAGGAGTCTCCATTGTGAGACACACTGATGTTCCTCTTATCAGACTGGATAAAGAGAAGGTTACAGTTAGTTGCCTTTCAGGGATCAGTATTGCCAGATCATGCAAGCACTCAGGTCACTTTCTCCTAAGTACCAAGATGACTCAATCATAGTCCATGTGGGCATAAATAACCATGATGTACCTCCTTGGACTATATAAAGAAAGATATGATTGACTTCTCAGAATATGTGTCACAGGTAGGTTTGGGCCTAGTATTGAGCAGCAATCTGCCATCTCCAAGGATGATGCCACAATACCAGCAGAAAATGATCAACTTTAACAATTGGCTTAACTACTGGTGTTATTCCAAAGGGTTCCAAAACTTGTCATCTTGGGAGGGCATGGTTGACAGGCCATGCTGCTTTTCCAGGGATGGTCTTTGTCTTTCACCTCCAAGCTTTCAGATATTGGCCAAAACATTATCTGTCGCTATAGTGCCTTTTTTTAGGCATTGCCAAACAGACAAACCTTCCAACATAACAAAAGCTATTCCGGACAAGCTAAAGGTGTTACTGCTCAATGCTATGAGTTTCAACAAGAAAATGCACTCCCAGGAAACCCTCCTCATCCTGGAGAATGCTGACATTTGTATAGTTACTGAAACAATGTTCAGAGCAACAAAAGCCACTCTGGCAGTGCATGGCTATAATGCCTTTAATTCATTCTGACCATCCACTGGACATGGAAGAGCAAAAAGCAGGGATATATTGATCTACATAAAGGATAAGCACACCTGAAAGCTGCTCAAATAATATGACATGCTTGAGCTACTCCATGTCCAACTAACTCTGGAAAAAATCCATTATCATAAGTTTGCTAGCTACAGGTCCCCCACCATAAACCAGGAAACCCATACATCATACCTGAAGTAACTAGAATCACTGACCATCCAGCCCAATGCCATATTCATGGGTGATTTCACCAATATCTCTCCATTAATTGGGAGGCATACATGACCACTAACATGCAGGCCCAAAGATTTCTTGACTTTGTAAATTTGAATGCCATTGAGCAGCCTTCAATCTCACTAGGTGAACGGATATCCTATATCTGGTACTCACAAATATGGGAGAGTGCTACAGCCCTTCTAGTGTGATGTCCTCACTGGTATGAGTAGATCACAAAGTGGTCTGCCTTGAAAGAAAGGTAAAGTTAGTCCCCCCACCTAACCCCAAAAACTTTTAAGAAGTTCTCTAATATAAATTACCTCCTATTAAGGGATGGCATAGGTAGTTTCCAAACTCCCCTAAATCCAGAATGCACAGAAACCTATGCAGAGACATACACAAAAGCCCTGAATGACCATATAAATAACTGCATAGAAATGGCGGTACCAGACTGAAATAAACAAAGGTGAAACCTCAAAAACAATCTGCCCTGGTGGACCCCTGGTATTATTAGGTTGTAAAACAAAAGAAAGAAAATCTTGTTGAAAAATAAGAGGCAATGTGACAAGACAGAAAAAAGTCCCTCACTGGTCTAAACAAGTGAATCAGGGAACTTGTCACATCATTAGGCATGTTTCAGTTATGTCCACTATCTTAAGGGCAGCACCCAATAATGTGTGGAATTAGTTGTAAACAATGTTACCTATATTCAGCTGGAAGACATAGCAAATCTGCTGGCTGACAAATTCAGCTCAAATTTCACCTCCCCATCACCCCCAGTTCTCCCCCCAAAAATACCCTCCACAGCCAACTATCCCCAAAAACAGGTAGCCATTGTGCTCTCTAAAGCTAAGAACAAAGCTTCAATGGGGCCTGAAGATATACAAGGTTGCCTCTTATACCGCTTAAATCAGGAATTATCTGGCCCATTAGGATCTCTATTTAGCCACAGCCTCTGAACTGGCTTAGTCCCAATAGAGTGGAGGACAGCAATAGTCATCTTCTGCATAAAGAGGTCCATCTAATGACCCAGGAAACTATAGACAAATAAGTCTGACTAGTCTTATATGTAAGGCCATGGAAAGGATAATCATGGACCTGATAAATAATGACATAGGAAACCTCTAAAAACTGGAACCAACCCAATTTGGCTTTGTCAAGGGCAGGTCATGCCTACTGAATCTAATGAATTTCTTTAAAAAAGTCACTAAGGCCATGAATGAGGGTAAAACAGTACATGCTACCTACCCTGACCTGGCCAAGGTATTTGACCCAATTCCCCACTCAGGTATTATAAATAAACTCATAAAACTGGACATAAATCCCTATGTCACCAGATGGATATCCAATTGGCTCATGGATAGAACACATGATTAAAGTGGGATGAATCTAGATACAGCAATAGGCCAGTTACTAGTGGTGTGCCACAGGGCTCACTGCTGAGACCACTCCTTTTCAAATTATACTTCTCTCTCAATCAAGACTAATGTGCAAGACCTCTGGATGACAAAGTCTGCCAATGACTGCAAGCTGGGGGCAATCACTGAATTTCCCAGTTATGCAAATATCTTTCAGGAGGGTCTAGATCAGACAAATGATCTGTGCCAGATCCATGGTCTAAAACTAAAAGGAAAAAATGCATTATCATAGCTGTTGAGAAGTCAAATACCCCTGCAAATTACAACATCAGTAGCACACCCCTAATGGTAGACTCAGATGTCAGAGATCTAGGTATACAGACAGATAGTAGCCTGAACTTTGCCATCATGTGTCCTCAGTGGTGAAGAAGTGTTTATGCTGCACAACTTATAAGTTAAGGTATGGCTTTCCAGATCCAAGGAAATTATGCTCCTACTCAGCCTTCATTCTACCAATAATTGAGTAGAATGCACCATTTGGCATGTACTTGAAATAGGTGACTCTATCATCAGGCACACTGAAGTCCCGCTCACCAGGCTGAACAAGGAGAAGGTCACGGTGAGCTGCCTGTCGGACGCTAGGATCCACCACATAACACAAGCACTCAGGTCACTCCAAGGCAAGTACAAATATGACTCCATCATTGTCCATGCTGGTGTGAATGACCTGAGACGTACCTCACTGGACTACATGAAAAGAGACATAGAGAAGCTCTCTGAGCATATGGCCCAGGCGGGTATGACCCTGACCTTGAGTAGCATCTTACCCTCACCAAGAATGATGCCACAATATGAAGACAAGATGATCAATTTCAACAATTTGCTTAAGTATTGGTGTCATTCAAAGGGGATCCAATGCCTGTCAGCCTGGGATGACATGCTCGACAAGCCACGATGCTTCGCTAGGGACGGCTTGCACCTGTCACCCCTGGGCTTTTGGATATTGGCAAAGGCTCTTGCTACCCCCATAGTGCCTTTTTAGGCAAGGCTCAAAAGACAAACCCACCTCCATAGGTATCACAAGGGATAAGAAACTAAGAGTAATGCTACTCAACACCAGAAGTCTAAACCTCAAGATGCATGCACTCAAAACTCTCCTTAGCATGGAGAACATCGATATCTGTGCAGTAACAGAAACCTGGTTCAAGGCTCCCGAGAGCACCCCAGCACTGCCAGGTTATACCTCATACCATGCTTTTCGGCCCCAAAACTTGGACCGAACCAGAAAAGGAGGGGGAGTATCAATATTCGTCAAAGATACCCACACCTCCAGGTTGGTGGCACAGCACGAAGCATCAGAGACTATCCATGTGCAACTAACAGTGGGTAAAACTGCCTTCCAGTTTATAGCCTGCTACAGACCACCCTCCCAAACCCAGGAACCCCACTCGGCCTTCCTGAGAACACTGGAAAATATGAAGGTCTCTCCAAACACCATTATACTGGATGACTTCAACTACCCAAACATAGACTGGGAGCATTACTCTAGCTCCAACACCCTAGTTCAAAGGTTCCTAGAATTTATAAACTCAAACACTATGGAACAACTTGTTACCACTCCCACAAGAGGGGAAAACATACTGGACCTGATCATCGCCAACATGGGGACTCTATATTCCAGACCAGAAGTGTATCCCTCACTGGTAAGATCAGACCATAAACTAATCTCACTGGATATTCACATTCTGACCCCATCCCCTGCCCAGAAAACCACAGTGAAAAACTTCTCTAAAGCAAATTTCACACTCCTCAAAACCGAGGTGGAATCCTTCAAAGCCCCCGGGCCTGTGGAAAATATGGCCCAGACCACAGAATCCTTTATAAACGCATTCTATGTACACCTTCAGGAATGCATGGATCATGCAATCCCAAATAAAACCAAGACCCAATCCTCCAAAGGCAGGCGTCCTGTCTGGTGGACCCCAGCCATAAACAAACTATAGAATAGAAGGAGGAAGCTACTACATGATAGAGCAAAATCCCAAAAAGGGAAGGCATCTCTGATCAGTGTTAGCAAAAAACTACGGGCACTCATAAAATCATCTAAGGCCAGCTTCGAGAGAAAAATTGCACAGGACACTAAGGATAATCACAAGGCTTTCTTTAGTTATGTTAGGAACCTGGATGGGAATTCCCAGATATGCTCAGAATTGGTCCAAAATGACAAAAAATACACCGAACCCACAGACATTGCCAACATCCTAGCTGACAGGTTCAGTGCAAACCCCCCCCTTCCCACCAAAATGCCAAATATCTATCCCAGCAGAGTGCTGCCCCCCTGACATCTCAGATGCTCAGGTAAGAGCCGCCCTCTCCAAAGCAAAAAACACAGTGTCAATGCGACCAGTCGGTGTCCCGGGCTGCGTCCTACATGAACTCCAAGAAGAGCTAAACCCAAACATAAAACTACTGTTCAATCTCAGTCTTACCACAGGATATGTACCCAAAGAGTGGCGTACAGCAACAGTGGTCCCTCTCCACAAAGGTGGTGCCTCAATGGATCCTGGAAACTATCACCCCATAAGCCTGACTAGCTTGGTCTGCAAAGCTATGGAAAGGATCATCATGGACCTCATAAAAAAGATATTGGGGACCTACAGACACTGGATCCTACCCAGTTCGGCTTTGTTAAGGGCAGATCCTGCCTCTTAAACCTGGTTGATTTCTTTGAAACAGTTACCAAGGCCATTGATGAGGGGAAGGTGGTCCACACAGCCTACCTGGACCTCGCAAAAGCCTTCGATACAATACCACACTCAGGCATTATAGATAAGCTCACCAGCTTAAATATAAACCCCTATGTCACTAGATGGGTTGCAAACTGGCTCAAGAACAGAACCCACATGGTTAGAATTGCTGGAGCCATGTCAGACTCCAAACCAGTTGCAAGTGGCATCCCACAAGGCTCAGTCCTGGGACCTCTCCTGTTCGGTATATATTTCTCGGAGGTATACGCCAACACGAAAGGACTGTGGCTGACCAAGTTCGCAGATGACTGCAAACTGGGCGCTATAATCAACTCTCCAGCCAACACAAGCATCCTCCAAAAGGGCCTCATAGAAACAGACAACTGGTGCCAGAGCCATGGCCTCAAGCTAAACGCCAAGAAGTGTATAGTCATCCCCTTTGGCAAAAACAAAGTGCCCACAAATTACCACATAGGTGGTAATCCATTAATTATGGAAGAAGTAATTAGGGACCTGGGGACCCAAGTTGATAGCAATCTTTCATTTGACAACCACGTGGCCAAAGTGGTTAGAAAAACATTTTATATAGCCCACCTAATCATGAAGGGATTCACATCTAGATCAGGGGAGGTCATTGTGCCTCTTTACTCATCCCTCATCAGGCCCATAATTGAGTACAATGCCCCTTTTGGGATGTACCTTACCAGACACCTGCAGCAACTGGAAAGACCCCAAAAGTACCTAACCAAGAGGATCAAAGGGCTCAAACAGATGCCATATGCTGCCCGGTTAAAGAAACTCCAGCTCTACTCAGTGGCATACCGCCTGCTCAGAGGCGATCTGTGCCTGACATAAAGCCATGTTCAACCCGGAATTAATGGACATGCTGCACCTCAGAAAATCCAAATCCCATCGAGCTACACGCTCGAGAGACTTGAACCTCAGCACAGAAATAAATAGGACATGCTGGAGGGACAGATTCATAACCCAGAGGCTCCCTTCACTCTGGAATAAAATCCCAGTCCAGGTTAGGCAGAGTCCCTCATTGACTCTCTTCAAGAGGAATCTTGATGAGTGGATGGGAGATCATAGGTTTACCCCGGGTATCACTTCTGTGTCACTGTTAGACAGAGGCACAGTATACTAACCTCGAAAAAGGGCATAGCAAAATTAATTTAAAATGGGTGGTGAAAGCCAAACACACTCTGGCTAGGCTTATAAATGCCCTAGGGCAGATAGTCTAGTATGAATCTATGAACCTATGAACTTGACTAGGCACTTAGAGCAGATGGAGTGACCTCAGATGTTCCTCTCAAAAAATACAGGGTGTAAACAGCATGTCCTGTGTGGATAGACTCAAAGCTTTATGACTTTATACTGACTAGTAAGGGGTGGCCAATGCCTGATCTGCAAGGCACTCATAAATCTAGCCATGATGGAGTTGCTACACATCCGCAAGTCAAACAGCACAAGGGTTACCCTATCTAGGGGTCTAAAGTTAGTCAGTGACTCAAACAAAACAGGCTAGAGAAACATATATGTGTCTCAGGGATTGCCCTTTCTTTGGAACAGGTTTCCCATTCACATTGATCAGAGCCCTTCTCTGGTCCTGTTCAAATGCAATTTGGATCAATGAATGTTGGTTTCACAAATTCACACCTGGGGTAGTGCCTATGTCCCTTATGAACAGGAACAATCTGTAAGATACTAAATGCATAGGCAAAAATCCATGCTATCCTCTTGCCGCAGGGGTCATATATTGGTTAAAACTGGGTTATTGCAGCTAGGCTAGCAAGGGCTCTTAGTCTGTTAGCCTAGTAATGTCCTATAAACCTATGAACCTATTAAGCAAATTAAGTCATTTAGGTTAAACTGCAACTGTGACAATGGACAGTGCAACTGTAATGTAGGTGGTACAGAGAATAGCTGAGAACTTCCAAGCTGAGCCCACCCATGAATAGATGTATACATTGTAGATCTTATTTTTTACAACTAAAAAGCATTTATGTTTCTGTAGTATTCAGTTGTACATCTGTCAAACTGTTATTTAATTATACTGGCATGGCATAGTAATTGGCTGAAACAGGCCATTTGTTTAGCCCGCTCACTCAGTTAACAAATGTAAAATACATATCTAAAATGAAATAAGCAAGTCAAAGCACCCAGTGAAGTATGGCCAATTTGTAGTCTCTATATAGAGGACATCCAACTGAGGAATGTACTGGAAAACCAGTAAAGTTTAAAATTTGCACCACTGTGCTGCTTGCTTAAAAACAGAAATTGTCTTTCAAAAGGTATTTAAGAAGTACAGCTAACAATGTTGCTAAAATCCATATTAATAATTTTAGCAGTCAGCGTATGGAAGCTCTTAAGGTCAATATCACATCATACTGATAAAAATTCAACAATTTAATTTCTCTATATATACTCATATACATAGTTGCATATCATAGAAACTGTACATGGCAACAACATAATACATGTTTTTCAATATTTATTAAACATTTCCAAGTAATATACATACACATTAAAGAAAAGTTGTATATAATAATAGACACAGAAAAGTATTATTCCTGATATTTGTATAAATATAGCACAGCATAAAACAATTCCAAATGTCACATTGTACAGTAATCGGGACACCATTCCTGCCATGACCCTTACACTTCTAACTGATTTAACTTTTTACCCTCTTCTCACATTAACTTAGCCCACTATCTTTCAAACTACTTCATGTTTGTATTGTGTGCAGTGATATGATCTGATATTATTGACCCTTATAACATTGTGACTCCAACTCAGACCAAATTTTCAGTTCTTTCATGTACAACTCCATATCCATCCTTCCATTTGAAGTATAATGCTCTTATCTACCTCTGTTCAGCTCATATCATTGCCATCTTTATTCAATAGACAAAACTCTCAAGTGCTGGAAACTAATTTGACAAAGATCCTTCCCCCACTCTGCCATACATTTTTAGCCCTTTTTACTTCCTTAAATTACACCAGAGAGAACAAATCTTGCCCTTACATAACTGCCACCACCATGCCTTTTGAATACTGGTCAACATTTGGCATATCCCAACCACCTTACTTCCTCGCAAGATACATTTTTTTCTCCCAATCTGCCATTTTTTTAATTTTTGTCCCCCAAACAAACCTTTCACAAAGACTTTGAATCTACATATCCATGTAAACTCCTTCTTCTTCAGAGGTAAATGCTACATAAATATAAAGCTCTGGGAAGAATCATCACCTCCTACTGTTAATGTACAATTTATTAGACCAATCTGGCAACCTGTTCACATAGCCCCAAATAATAATTTCTCATCTTGGATAAGTTTTCATATCCTCCATCTTGACTGTCAGAGATGATAATTCCTATTCAAGCAGCAATATAGCTTGTCATTGGTTTAAAATTATAGTTAACGTATCCCTGACTTCCTTTCTGAGTGTAATAAGCTCTTGTTATATGGTGCATATGTTTTCCTCCTGTTTTTGGATCCAGTCTTTCAGCCCCTTAGTTTTGACTGTAACACCTCACAACATTTCCACTGTTTGCTCCAGGAGCTGCATATCTTGGTGATTTTGTGATGTTTTCTCCTCTTGTTACTGCTTTCTATTCTCTAAGCATCCAGTACCTCAATCAGCAGCATTTAGTTAGGTTTGAAACATTTTGCCAGGTACAAATGGAGCTAAATTAACTAAAGCTGACATGATAGGCTACCAACTATGTCCTCCAGGAACAAGATAATATATGAAGCACTTTTTTTCTGAGCCTGATGTCAGCTCTCATATTTCTAACAGTTTGCTTTGTGGTGCTTATTTTTTGAGATATTCACAGAAATATGACAACTGTGCTTATCTGCAGAATTAAAAATATAACTTGCATATGGTATCTTTCAAGCTGTGCTATGTATAGTGCAGTTTTTCCAGTATCACCTGATGTTTCACCTGATATATACAATTTTATGTCACTTTGTGTATTAGTATTAAGATAAATAAGGAAGCATTGCTGATCATTATAGTGTCTTAAAGTGTAAAACTATATAATTACAGTGATAACTCCATTATCATACCCACTAGATAAACAGAGTTAATGCTGAGAGTCATTGGTTACATAGTATGCAAAGCTATGCAGTGCTACTTGCTTACTAGTCAATCCTGTCCAATTCAAGATCATTGCATTGCTTAGAAGCACAGGTTTATATTTCTTGGCAATAGGACTTTTGAACTTATCTATTAATGCAGTAGTCAGTGTAGCAGGACCTGTGACATTGAGACTTGTAAGTAGCCTGACAATTCTGCTCATTTAGGACACTTGTACAGCGTGGAAGTCCTATAGATTAATTTTCCTCATTCATAAAAGGCAAAGGTTGTGTTAGGCAATGGTTAGCTCTCACACAAATATAAAAACACGTGCACACATAGATAAATACTCTTATATACACATATTCTCTATGCCTTACCTGGATAAAACATCTGTATATGGAATTCCATCTTGCTTCCCCCATGTAGCTGATGCTTTTGAACTGCATAGAGTCATGCTACTACCTAACAGCATACACTTAAGAGCATGCACCTATCCATTTCAGTTAATTTATTTATCTATAGCAACTGTTTTTTTATTTTCCCTTATTTGCACAAATATTTAATTAATTCCTCCGTTGTGACTCCTTCTGCAGTATTAAACAGAATTTATCAAATATTGCTTATGTTTAACATGCATATAACTCAAACTTCAAATACTTCTTTAATAACATATTAGAAGGATTTGCAGTTTTGGCTGTTTCAGAATAAGCTCAGAAAGGTCTTCTTTAACCACCCCCAAGAAGATTCAGAGCAATTCCCAAAATTCTTCATACTTACAGATTTGATGATATTCCCTTTGTACACATGGATTCATAAATAGTTACCATGATGAAGAAGCCTGAAGTCAGAAGATTTCCCCATCATGGTAATTTTATTCAGTTTTAAGGCTGGTTGTTCTTCTTTTGGCTTTTCCTGGTTAAGGGTTGCCACAGAACTCCAGTCATAATTGGCAGTAGATTTTTATGGAGCCAAGGTGCCAGCTTGATGCCCAACCTTCAACGAAGGCATGCCCATTCACACATGTCTTTCGAATGCCACTCGACCACGGGGAGGACATGCAGACTCCACACAGAAGGTGCTCCAGCCAAGAATCAAACAGGAGAACCTTTTGCTGGGAGGCAACAATGCTACTGCTGCACCACCATGGCTCCATTCAGTTTTAAGGCTGGACTGCCACAATAATTTTCCGTTAGTGGCTGCTGTAGCATGGAGATTAGTTTCAATGAGGAAGCTATATGTACTGCAGAATTCCAGGACAGGGGTGAACGCTAATTAGCCAAATTGCCTTACTCAGAAATGGTGAAGAACCAAATAACTTGGCAGACTCATTCAGAGAATCAGTGTACCATGGTTGCTCACACTACAGTACTTAGGTAGGAAACTGTCTATGTGCAAATGAGTGTTTCTTTGAGTGCAATGAAGTATGTGCAGAAGCTTGTTTGGCAATATCTGTGTGTGTGTGTGTGTGTGTGTGTGTATGTGTGTGTGTTTGTGTGTGTGTGTGTGTGTGTGTGTGTGTGTGTGTGTGTGTGTGTGTGTGTGTGTGTGTAAGGGTGGATCCTCTACAGTCACAAGGTGTGGATGGATAGGGAGATGACAAATGCTGTCAGGTCTGACAGTACAGTGTTCAATTAAGGGGAATGGTAATGAGGCATTAATGAGATTCTTCTCTGTGTGGCATTAACACATCTCTACATCTGAAATTCTCTCCATCACACTAATTGAATAACATGCACTGACCAATTAGCATGGGTGGAGAGAATTGTTGTGAATTCCAATGCTGAAATCTATATTTCACAAATAATTATATTTTTCATCTATTTGAAAAGTATTCTTTTACAACTTTTCCTTATATACTGATTCTCATTTGGCATAAAACTTTAAGCACTTGCTCATCCTAATCATTATTACGCTTTTTGCCTCCCAGGACTTTTTTATAACTCTTTTCAAACATAGACTGTATTCTTTTCTCATTGTTATTATTTTTTTCTTAGACATTTCTGATGTACTCAAATACGTCTTTACTTAAAGCTAAATATATTGATCACTGTGTGTTTTTATATAACAACCAAATTCTGATCTCTCTTTTTCCTAGAATTTTACTTAATAATTTACTAAAGCTCAATCTTAATAAATATTTTAGACAATCTGTTATGTCTGCATCATCCAGATTTGCATTTAACTAATTAACTTAAATGTATTCCTTAAAGACAGAATTGAAAGGACTTAGGCAATGACATTCTTAGTCTTACTGGTCCATAAATAATTTTGAGGAAGTTAAGTTTTAGACCATAACACAGCATTTCACTTCAATACTCAGCCTGTGTTTTTTTTTCTTAATTGCTGATAGAAATGGGGGTTTGCTATATCCCTCATTTGCTGTAGCAATTATATGCAATGCATATATATGATCCTTTCTAAATGGAATTTCAAATGCTATACCTGCACTGTTCAATTGGTTTTGGAAGAGGCATTAGACCTACCCACTTGAATTTATGAGGTTGTTCATCTTTGTTCTTAATTTTATATAAATTATATTTTTCTTCATTTTTTTATTAGACACCATTATCCATTTTATTACAAATGACTTTGAAGTTAAATTCCCTCATTACATTTTATAAGATTTTAATTGCTTCTTATCACATTCAAAAATTAGTGAAAGAAGGGCTAATCCTTGGATAGACAATTACTAGCCACTAAACCATGATTTGAACCACCTATTTTATCCTATGATATAATTTTAACTATTTTTATCACACACACACACACACACACACACACACACACACACATGTATATACATGCACACACACACACACACACACACACACACACACACACACACACACACACACACACACACACACACACACACACACACACACACACACACACACACACACACACACAAAACATATATACATATACCCATGGGTCTAGTTTGCAGCCTTTCCTACCCCTTTTTTAATTCAACAGATTTGTAGATAATATCCTATACTTAACAGCAACTTCTGCTAAAAAGCTAATAGATTGCCATAACTAACTCTTTAGGTATTCCTGTGAAAATAATAATCTGAAACATCATGGTCTTACTTAGATTGTCAAATGATGCTTCGAAATGTATAAGAATGGTACATAAATTATCTTTCCTTAAGCCTACATACTTATGTTTGAAGTGATTTGACAAATAACAGGTACTTGCTAATGATTTATTATCTATTTATGGCAATTATAATTGTGAAAGTCCCATGTGTAGTAAATTCTTTATTTATCTTTTCCAACATTATAGATGAAAAATCATTTGCAATGTATCCAGCAACATTGTGGGGTAATATACAGTATAGTTAGATATTCTGTGTTCCTTTTTGCAAATATCAGTTATTGTATGCATTTTTCCAGGACTCAGAATGCTTATTATTCCCAAGAATTATTATGAATTGGAATGATAGCATTAATGGCCATTTAGCTATTTGATTTTTTTATATATATGATTATTATCCTGTCTAGTCCTGTTGCTTTATCTTTTTTTTTAATTTGTTTAAGACATTTTTAACATTAGAGTTTACAAAATATCTTACTGAGCTCCTATATGAATTCAGCCTCATAACATTGACATTTTATTCATATAATATTTCATCCAATCTGCAGTAGCTGTATGTATCATTCCTATATTTTAAATTTGTTTGTATCACCATGATTTTCCAAACTTCTTTGTCATGTTTAGTTTTATTCCTGTAGAATTTTTTACCATTTTATTCTCCTTAATTACTGTTTCATTTACCTTATCATTATGTACTTCCTTTTTACCACATTGCATGACATCAATTACTCTTCCACTTTTGATTTCAGGCAATTCTTTAAACCAAAAAAGTATTCTTTTTCTGAATTTTACACTCCTCTTCAAACCAGTCCAAATTTCTCTTTTTGCTTCCATCATTCATTGTTATGTCTCCTCTAACATTTCCACTAAAATCTCCCTTATTCACTCTGTTAATGCTAAAAACTGGGCATACATTCACCTCCTTTACTTCCTTTTAAATATTTCTCCAAAAATTAATTTGCTAGCATATATGAGACAACTGCCTGAGTATTCATTTTTATTCCCTCTTGCAATATTCACATTTCCCAAAGTATTACCTATCTTTTCTAGTTCTTTACCACTACTTACATTAACTTTAAACTTGGTAGGTAAATTATAACAGTGTTCCAGTTGTGACTAAAGCATTACAGACCAATACTGTTTTCCCCAGAATAATAACACCTATTGTGGGACTAGATTTGCCATAACTATGTATTATCCTGTGCTCTTCACTAATGAGTTCATATACATTAACCTTTCTGTCATTCCTGTTCCTGCCTATATTTGTTTTAGTTCATAATTTGTAAAAAAGTGTAAACTGTCCTCTACATGTATCAAACCAACATGTAATCATGCAGTTCCACATCCCATCAACTGCGATGCCACCACTTATTACTCTGTGTAAGGCTTACCATCTGTTTCTCACTTTGCTTCTCATTTTCCCTCGTCTGGGATCTAGGTACTCAGTACTCAGTCTTCCTTATCTATATCTATTATTTCTGCTAGAATGTATATATTAATTGTTTCTATTAATTTGACTGCTGTGTTGTTTAATTAAATACACTATCATTAGACTTCCCTTTGCATGACCCACATATTTTTCTGTTCTTACACAGATGCTAAATGTGTCATATTTTTGGAGAACACAACTCTCATTATCCACTACCCATGGACTCCACAGGTTTTCTATGTTGCAATCTCTTAATTCTGCAAAATATTTATATCTAGTGTTATTTTTCATATCTGCCATGTTCTCTAACAGACATCTAAGGAGCCTTGGGAGACCATCTCAGTCTTACTTGTTTCTCTTTGACTATCATTCTATAATGTGTTTTCTGTCTTGGTTCAACATCACTGCACACATATCAAGTAATTTAGCTTTCCTTGATTTTGCTTTACTTCATTCTTAAATATGTTATTGCATTATATGTGCCATTGTGGTCTTTCTGTTACTGTCTTCATCCAAAAACAATCATTTACATTGATGTTCTTCTTAAATATCACATCAGATATTGACTTGAGTGATTTTATTTATGGATTCCTGGAATATTATATATGCGCGCTTCCTCTTCTTCTTTTCTCACTATCTTCACCATTCTTTTCCTTTCCAACACTGGCATATTCTCTACTATACTTTTATTTCTCTTCTTGTTGTTTCTCTAATCCGCATGTCATGCTCATGTTTCATCAATCTCCTTCCTGATATTTTTACAGGGTTTCACCTGTTCCAATTTTTGACAAAATATTTCTCAGTTTTCCTATCATATTTCATAGACATGCAGGTTAAACATGGTTTGTTACCTTATATACAGTTTGATGGTTTTATTAAATATAGCCATAATCTGCAGCATGTTTTTTTTTCTCGAAACTCATGTTATTTCTGCTTTTTGTATAACATCATCTAAAATGAAACTTATCAAGTTGCCAAAAAAGTAACTTCTTTTTACAATACCTATATTACACATAACATGTGAATCAAACTTTCCAGCCATAAATGTTGTCAATTTTCATTCCTTATTTCTATTAATAAATTTGCTCAATCTTATACTACATATCTCCTTTTGTCCTTTCCTATTTTGTTTCATACCTTCCTTCATTTCTTCTCTTTCCTTATGCATCTCAGTTCCTTTCATTTCTCTGACTACTTGGCTTCTTTGATTACTTCAAATAAAACGCCAAGCACAATCCAAAAAGAGGAGCGGAGAGCAGCGAAGTGTCCACAAAATGCTTTAATTCAAACCAACTAAAAATCCAGTATCCAAAAGACACACGCTACGAAACACATTAACACTCTTAACACATGCGTCCAGACAAAAACGCATGTGTTAAGAGCATTAACGTGTTTCGTAGCGTGTGTCTTTTGGATACTGGATTTTTACTTGATTTGAATTAAAGCATTTTGTGGACACTTTGCTGCTCTCCGCACCTCTTTTTGGATTGTGCTTGGTGTTTTATTTGGAGTTTTATTTATCCACCACCATTCTTTTTGGTTTAGTTTTTATTCTTTGATTACTTGCCATAATCATCACATCTGTTGCCAAATCCAGAGGAATCCTCTTCCCTTCTATTGACATATTTTAATTGTCACATTGTCTCTCCATTCTGCTTCTACATTGAGGCAGCTTTTCTTCACATTTATACTCCACTGCTTATATGTTTGTATTTCCTTAGTCATCTTTTTTCTAAATGTCCCTTCTTCATTTTGTACTTGGTTTAAATTGCTCAAAAATTATTGCAAACTAACTCTTACAATTCTGTACTTCCCGTTAAGTACCAATACTTTGATCTTTATTAAAGTGGTATTCTTTATTTTTTTAATCAAATGTTTCCTTCTTTATAAACTTGATTTATGGTGTTTACTTTAAGCACAGAATTCACTTTTTCCTGTGTCAACTTATATAGAGATGACAATGCCATTCTTAACCATTAGTTTTCAAAGAAGGTTTGCATAATGGCATATCCAGTGCAATTTGCTAGCTTCAGAAAAAAGGCTTTAATAACTCTCACTTTTTTAAATCTATTCTCAGTTGTCTCATTATCTCCCTTCTCCATTTTCATCTTCCTTTCCTTATATAACTTGCATTTTCATTTAGCACCACTACTCCTAATCATCTATGAGATAGCTTGATGCTTTAGTTTCTCCTCATCCTAAGAGTTTTGTTTTTTCCTTTCCTTCCTTTCCCTTCATACGGTCATTTTATTCTCTCACTTATTGACTTTAGATGTATAGATTCAATACTCAAACTATTTTTTGCAGCCTTACCACCTTTTCGTCTTACTTTTTTTCTCTTCTTTCATTTATATTCCAGATGCTCTGGATGTTTTATCTTTCATGCCTTCTGGTTTTGACATGGTACTTGATTTAGACTAGGGTGACACAGTGGCAAAGTGGATAGCACTATCACCTTATGGCAAGGGATTCCCCAGTTTGCTTCTTGGCTGGGGTTTCTGATGTTTGGAGTCTGCATATCCTCCCTGCATTTGCATGGGTTTCCTCTGGGTGCACCAATTTCATCCCATTTTCCAAAGATATGCAGTGAATTGGACACTCTAAATTGGCCATAGGTGTGAGCATGCATGCAAGTGTGTAGTGTGGAAGAACCACAATGGCTGGGCTAGCCACCCAGAGGTTCAAAACTTGGCTCTAGATGATTGTCTCTGTTGAAGTGATACCCCAACCCCATGTGCAAAAATGGGAAAAAATGGGTTGTGGATGGATGGGTGGACTTGTTTGTTAACTTCAGAATTTAGTCGTGGCCAGATTTCATGTATCTCAATTCCAATAATGTATTAATCTAAAAGAAAGCACTGGCCCGCTATTCTACTCAATGTGATATTGTTTCACTCTCAGACCTATAATGCACTAAGTGTCAGTAATTATAAGCATTAACGACAGAGTAAATAAGATACCAAAATTATAAAAACCATTACAGATTGTTCAGATAAATCTGTATACATCAGAACCATTCAGTGCAGAAATCACATGCCTACTAAAATAGTAACCTTCCTGTGTCACTTAAATCTTATCTTAGATGTCCACTTTTTATCACATTATCAGGTTAACAAATTAACAGATTAATATACTGGCTGAAGACTGACTCAGTTTAGTTCATCTTCTGTTTCACTTTTCTAAAAGTGCAAATCCAGCATATTCATGTTCTAGAATCATCAATGCATGCAAGCACAGTCCAGTTTGCATCGTGTGGCTCTGCCCAAGTGCCAGAATAACTGTATAGGGGATATGCCAGAATGCATGTAAATAGTTCATACCTTCATAACAGGTGACTAGGGAGAGAGGAGTCACTATCAATTACACAGCTGTGGTTCACTTAGCCTTCCCTGTCTGACTACACCCAAAAAAGTAGAGTAAGCCAGTTGATGTGTGTGTGTGTTTGTATATGTGTGTGTGAGGTGGTACTTGTAGGACATGACCTACTTCACAGTTTAGGTTGTTAAGATACTTAATTGCTAGGGAAACTGCTCAGTTGAATGATTCATAGCCATGTACATTCCAGAAGAATGATATGTTGCCCTTGTGAGAACATTCATGACTATATACCATTAAAGAGGACAGCAGCACAACTCAGCACAAAAATCTAGTAAAAGTTGTATTGTTGTACCATTTATTATCAATCATGCCCTTAGTGTTATTTCATTTCTCACACCTTGTCCTTTCACATTTTGCTTAGCCTTTAGTGGTAAATTGGTTAAGAATACCAGCTACAAAAAATGCTAGGATGTTATAAGGTGTTGTAGATGTCAAATACAAAAAGCACAGTAAGATGCAGTGCTATTGATCTTAATTAATTAAAACATTTTACATCCGGGTATAGTGCTTGAATTCAATATATGCAACTATAGCATATTCTACATTAAATGTCATAGTAACTCGTTTCATGTCAATGCATTCAAGCAGAAAGTCTTGGTAAGACTGACTACAGACAAGACATTGCAGATTCTTTGTTACATAACTAGTTTTATTGTGAAGTCAGTGTGCGATGATTTGGTCTGAGCAAAAGACAGTTATTTGTTTATCTGACATTTGTTAACCAGGAAAGTCCAAATGGACAATAACCCATTTTTATTGGAGTCCCAGAGAGAAAAGCTCCAACTTATTACCTGAAAGCAAAACAGTAGAATATACAGATATACACATTTGATATAGATTGACAATATAGATTGACATTAATAATAGTACAATATAAAATTACAGAGTTCTAAAGCTCATCATTTTTACAAATATAATACAATATAATAAAGAGTAACCAAATAAACAGTAAGATTGTCTAGTGAGATAACTAATTTTAATTTGTTTAAATTACAAGAGTTAAAGATAGAGAGTAACAGAGAACTGGAAGCAAAGATGAGATAAGTATGGAAAATATACAAATTGAAAAGAGATAAAGATACACAGCGGTTGGTTGAGAAAAAGGCTCATTAATAGGATGACAAAGTGTGTCAGAGATGAGAGTGAGCAAAGATTGGTTAGTAAAGAAAGGAGAATATGTACACAAGAAAAGAAAAGTATGTGTAAAGTTAAGAGATGGAGATACAAATTACAAATGAGAACTTGAAGTATAGGTACTTATTTGTAGCATAAAAAGTGAGTAGGATTTTTAGTAGTGGAACGGGAGATAGTTGTAAGATAGGGGAAAGGGATAGAAGGTATGAAATATGAGCATAGCTGGAGAAAGTGAAGGGAGAGGATGGCTGCAAGAAACCGGGATGGGAGATAAAACTGTAATTACCAGATGATGGTTAACTGAAAGAGGAAAATTAATTAAAGGACATGAACTGAGCCAGGAATTAGATAGGAATGTTCTTAATGAAGTTTCAACATGTGGAGTTGGATGATAACCTAGTTGTTATAGGAGTCCCAGGCTTTTTCTATAGTATTAAAGTACACTGTGAAGCACATTTTTTGGTCTATGTTTGACAAGTTGTTTTACATTTGATTTTAAGGATGTGAGGTATAATTTTAGAGAACTGTTTGCAGAGCTGGGCATACTGAAAGATTGTTTATTATTTTTTGGGCTATGATCAGTTGGGTGTATGTAAGCTAGACAGGTAGTTCTAAACAATTTAGTTATTTTAGTCAGAAGAGTAGTTAGAGTGGAGTGAGAAGGGCAATTGCCTCATGTGCAAAGGGTTAGAGGCATGATCGGCAATCCATCATCATGTGTGAATGACCTGTCTTTCTTTAGTGCAATACTGGCTATTAAAAGCCTGCATTGCATTTGTGGTCAAGCCTGAGCACTGTAGTGCTCCATTTGTGTTCTAAACTGTAGCAACTGGTTGCTATATTTGTAGCAAGCAGTTTGCTACACCTTAAAAGAAAAAAAACTGTTTATTTTCTTTGATCTTTAATGAAAGAGCTAGCTGGATGGTGTATGGATGCAACTGTGTAACTGCTGTAACCCGATTTCAGTGCAAGAAAATAATGGGGGGGGGGGGGAAAGGCAAAAAATAGAAACACATTTTAAATACTGCTCTTATAAACTTAAAAAGTTGCTAGAATAGCAGTGTTTGCCTTAGTATGTATTTTTCTGTAGGATATGAAGTCTGAAACTCAAATATCTGTCATTATTTCGTGACTTCAGTCCTCAATGATTTACCAGAAAAAGAAATTCATGAGGAACAGACCAGAAATATGAAGTAAAAATCTGGACAGTTGAGTGGTATGTGGAGTGTGGATATAAACTGTAATAACTTGAGCACTGCAATGCCATGATCAGGTTATTGCAGTGAAGTTTGCTTTTTTTCTTCTTCACTGCAAGAGTTAGCTGTGGGAAGAGGTCATGGCAATAATTGTAATAAACTAAACACTACCGTGTGGTGTGTGGTGATGAACTTAATACAAGGAAGTGCTTTTTTTTCTTCACTTAAGAGATAAGATGGTGGTGGTGTTGTATGTGGTATCATCCCATGATGCTGATTGAGCCAGCTATGCTTCTTCTTTTAGTGCAGTACAGTGATGGATTTAATTAGGTTTGTTTGCAGTAATGCATTATTCTTTTATTGCTCATGTTTAGCTTTTAGAACTGCTTTAAAGTTTGTAAGGATGGTTGCTCCATACAGAAGTGATGGTAGTAGGTAGGTATTTGGTAGGATTACTTCAGTATTATTAAAAAAGTTCTGAGGAAGTTTTAGGTTCTGTAGAATATTCCTAAAATTTGGCGTGTTTTTTTTTTTTTTTAATTGGATGTAGAATATGTAGGTCAAATTTTAGTGTCTATATTACAATGTTGAACATTTAGATTGCTGAACGCCTAAAGTTGACACCTAAATGTTGAATGCTGAAAGCCGCAAAGGGCCAATTATGCAAAATTTTTCCCCATGAAAAAAATTTGCTTGGCCAAAAAACAAAAAACAAAAAAAACTTTAAAACCCTAACCAAGTGGGGAGCACACCCCAACTAAATATACCAACTCTGAGATCACTGTACATCAGGAAAAGGGCAAATTGATAATGATGGCCAAGCAAATTTTTTCCCTTGGAAAACATTTGTGTAACTTGCCGTTTGTGGTTTTCAGTATTCGACATTTAGATGTCAACATTCTAAATGTTTATCAATGTGATAGGAACCCGAATTTTAGGCTGCCATCACACTCAGAAATTTAGTATGAGATACCACTTCAATGTCAGTGTTGTTTAGGGATATGATTTTTAGATGACTTTTGTCAAGGCTATGCGAGATGGGCAAAACACAAGAGTAGTTTAATTTTTAGAGATGAGCAGAAGTTGAACATGTTGGATCCAGGTTTCAAGGGAATTAAAGGTGTCTTGTGTTATTTGTTGAAGATGGTTTGGACTATCAGAAGAACAATTGAAAGTAGAATTATCTGCATATTGTATGAGAGAGACTTACTGGGGAGAAGTACAAAGATTGTTGGTAACCATTACAGTGTCTATTTATGATTAAATATGGTAACACGACCCATATTTTTTTCTAACGTTTTAAACCATTGCAAAAATCATGTGCACACAAAAGTCTTGCCTGAGAAAACTGTATGCTTCCCTTGTAGGATCTCTGATGCCAGGCAGAACTTGAAGAAGCCACCAAAAAACATACATACAATTTATAGTTATTTACTGTGCAACTGTATATTATTTGCCAGGATTGTCTGCATACCTGCTTTGACCTGCATCATTCAGGGATGCAGGTGTTTTCAGTTCAGGCAGTACAATTCACTATGATTTCCTAACAGATGTCAAATACAATAAACACAAACTCAAAAACTGGCAACTGAACAAAGCAAATATTTAATAAATGCAAATGTATTTATTAAATATTTGCATTGTCTAGGTGTCCAGATTTTGACTTTGTATTTTTATTTTTTTAATATCTGCTTTCTGGTGGTGCCCTCTTAGAAATAACTCACACAAATAATAAATACATAAATAAAACAATGATACATCAGTTTTCACTTTTAATAGGATATGCTCTTTGTTAAGAGAAACAGGTATGCCAACAATGTTTATATTCCTTTATTAATTTATTGAAGTGCAATTATAATATGTGAACACTAAAACATGAATCCCTCTGCCCAAAGATTGAAGTAAAGAAGTTATGCTCCACACCAGAAGTATATCCCTCATTGGTGAGATCAGACCATAAATTAATCTCACTGGAGATCCACATCCGCCCCACCCCAGCAAAAAAGACCACAGTGAAGAACTTCTCAAAAGCAAACTTCACACTTTTTAAGACTGGAGTGGTATCCTTCAAGGCCCCCGAGCCAGTGGAAACCACAACCCACGCTGCTGAAACCCTTACAAATGCCTTCGAGCACCTCCAGGAATGTATGGATCAAGCAATCCCTAATAAAATCAAGACCCTTTCCACCATCTGGTGGACTCCAGCCATAAACAAACTGTACAACAAGAGGAGAAAGCTACTACATGACAGAGCAAAATCCCTAAATGGGAAGGCATCTCTGATCAATACTAGCAAAAAACTACGATCACTCATAAAATCATCCAAGGCCAACTTTGAGAGAAAAATCGCTAATGACACAAAAGACAATCATAAAGCCTTCTTTAGCTATGTTAGAAACCTGGGTGGAAACTCCCAAATATGCTCAGAATTAGTCCAAAATGATAAAAATCACTGAACCCACAGACATTGCCAACATACTGGCAGACAGGTTCAGTGCAAATTTCTCCCTCCCCCCAAAGGAGAAATATCTATCCCACCAGAGTCTAGCCTTCCAAACATCTCAGATGCCCAGGTGAGAGCTGCTCTCTTTAAAGCAAAAACACAGCATCAATGGGGATGTGAACTCAATGAGGAACTAAACCCACACATAAGGCTGCTGTTTAATCTTGAGCCTTGTCTGCAAAGCTATGGACCTACAGACACTGGATCGAAACAGTCACTAAGGTCATTGATGAGGTAAGGCAGTTCACACAGCCTACCTGGCATCATAGAAAAGCTCACCAGCTTAGATGTAAACCCATATGTCACAAGATGGGTTGCAAACTGGCTCAAGGACAGAACACACAGGGTTAGAGTTGCTGGTGCCATGTCAGACTCTACATTTATTTTTCTGAAGTGCAGGCAAACATAGGGGATTGTGGTTGACAAAATTTGCAGATGACTGCAAACTGGGCACCATAATTGACACTCCATCAGACAAAGACATCCTCCAGAAAGGTCTCATAGAAATGGATAACTGGTGCCAGAGCCATGGCCTTAAGCTAAATGCCAAAATAATTACCACATAGGTGGTAATCCATTAAACAAAGAAGTTATCAGGGACCTGGGGACCCAAGTTGACAGTAACCTCTCTTTTGACACTCACATTGCCAAAGTGGTTAGGAAGACCTTCTACATTGCCCACCTGATCATGAAGGGATCAGGAGAGGTCATTTGTACTCTTCACTTATCAGACCAATGATTGAGTACAATGCCCACACCTGCAGCAGTTGGAAAGACCCCAAAAGTTCCTCACCAAAAGGATAAAGGCTCAAACATATGTACTGAAGAAACTCCAGCTTCGATCAGTCGCATACTGTCTGCTCAGAGGTGATCTGTGCCTGACATACAAGGCCATGTCCAACCCGGAATTAATGGACATGCTCCACCTCAAAAAATCAAGCAAGAGACTTAAACCTCAACACGGATATAAATAGGATGTGCTGGAGGAGAGACTCCCTACACTATGGAACAGAATCCGAGTCCATGTGAGGCAGAGCCCCTCACTGAATCTGCTCAAGAGAAATCTTAGTGGATGGGAAATCATCTCTGTATCACTGCTGGACAGAGGCACAGCAAACTAATGGGTATAGTATTCTCATCCTGCCTAGTATGAACCTATGAACCTATGAACCTATGCTCATTAAAAGAACACAACAGAAAGGGTGAGAACAATGGATGTGATGATGCATTTTTATACTCCTATGATTCATTTTAAATCATTTATGTGAAAATAGGAGTACAATGGGAAACAGCCACCAGTGAAGTTCTCTGCAAAAGCAGAATGGAATGCAAATGTTGCATTTTGTGTCACCACTCTACACATGATATTTAATTCACACTACTAAGTGACATGCATCACTTTAAGATTTTGTAATAATTTCAGGATTAAATTATGAATTATTTGAGAATAAAACAATTGTATTTAGTCATTTTTATACAAATGAGCTCATTTACAAAGTCAGTGGATATAAATAGCTATGTTTGCAGTGTTTTATATAAACTCCTTTCTGAATAAAAGCATTCTTTAAAAATAAATTGCTCCAAGTTTTTATTTATCTTCAAGTTCATGAGTTCATGAGTTTAAGATTACACAGCTGTTCATCAAATAACAACAAGAAAATGTAGATAATAATGTCCCAGGTAGTTTTCATCTTCAAGTTTGTAAGGTTGTAAGTTTAAGATTATTGTGTTTGTTATCAAAGATCATCTGGTTCACAAACTGCTTCAAGGTCAAAAACAATTTTGCAGACAGCAACCTGGTTGTCATTACTCTTTCAAACAAAAGCAAATATCTTAGAATTCTGATATTTATGAGAAGCTTGTTAGTTAGACTGCATAATAAATATCTGTTCTAGTAAACTGATTTATAATTGTCTTAAAACTTGTAAAGTCATGTCTGAAGGAACTGGAGTCAGTATATAAGTAAACTATAAAACAAGACTATTATTTCTGCACTGTTTGTAATATTAAGTGCATAATACGGTTTCCCTAAGTCAGTATTTTATGTGTCAGAGGCTGATAGCCACTAAACAAGACTATTATGCAACGACCGCCCCCCCATTAACATTCAAAAACGTGTACGATGATTGGTCAGTGTGCACGTTGTAAATCAGAGTTATAGTAATGGAAAAAGGTCCGATCGTCCGGACTTTTTCCATTACTATAACTCTTTTTTACAGCAATGGAGAACGTAAGATCTCCGTTGCTTCACACTGTCTCGCTATGTTAAACTTGTTTAACATAGCGAGACAGCTTTAAAAAAAGCAACGAAGATTCTCCGTTGCTTTTTTTAAAGCTGTCTCGCTATGTTAAATGAGTTTAACATAGCGAGACAGTTTGTAAAAAGCAACAGACATTTTGCTTTCTCCGTTGCTTTTTTCAAAACTGTCTTGCTATGTTAAATGGGTTTAACATAGCGAGACAGCTTTAAAAAAAGCAAAGGAGATTTGCTTTTTTTAAAGCTGTCTCACTATGTTAAACCCATTTAACATAGCAAAACAGTTTGTAAAAAGCAACAGAGATCTTGCTTTCTCCGTTGCTTTTGCCCACAGCTCTGATGTACTGCGTAGGCATACGCATGCGCAGTACATCAAAACTGCCGCAGAATACCAGACAGATGCAGAAGGGCAGCAAGAAGGCATTATACAATGTCATTATTTAAGAAAAGTAATTACTTTTTTTCTTAAATAATGTCATTGTATAATAGCAATAACCCACTTCTGGGTGTGGGTAATGCTGGATTTACCCACGGTTGGCTTTGTTTGGCCACTCGGGCTTCGACCTCGTGACCAAACCATACCAACCATGGGTAAATCCAGCATTACACACACACAGGCGTGGGTTATTGCTATATTATACAATGACCCCCATTAATATTCAAAAACGTGCATGCTGATTGGTCAGCATGCACGTTGTAAATCAGAGTTATAGTAATGGAAAAAGGTCCGGTCGCCCAGACTTTTTCCATTACTATAACTCTTTTTTTACAGCAATGGAGAACGCAAGATCTCCATTGCTTCACACTGTCTCGCTATGTTAAATGAGTCTAACATAGCAAGACAGCTTTAAAAAAAGCAACGGAGAGTCTCAGTTGCTTTTTTCAAAACTGTCTCACTATGTTAATTGGGTTTAACATACCGAGACAGCTTTAAAAAAGTAACGGAGATTTTCCTTTGCTTTTTTTAAGCTGTCTCGCTATGTTAAACCCATTTAACATAGTGAAACAGTTTGTAAAAAGCAATGGAGATCTTGCTTTCTCCATTGCTTTTCCCCACAGCTATGATGTACTGCATAGGCATATGCATGTGCAGTACATCAGAACTGCCGCAGAATACCAGACAGCTGTGGAAGGGCAGCAAGGAGGCATTATACAATGCCATTATTTAAGAAAAGTTTTTTTTTTTCCTTAAATAATGTCATTGTATAATAGCAATAACCCACGCCTGTGTGTAGGTAATGCTGGATATACCCACGGTTGGCTTTGTTTGGCCACTCGGGCTTCGCCCTTATGACCAAACCACACCAACCGTGGGTAAATCCAGCATTACCCACACCCAGGCGTGGATTATTCCTATAGTAATCCATGCTGTTTAACAGTGACATCTTTAATTTGAAGGAGCATTACACTTTCTTGTTTTAATTTTATTTACTTCCCACATGCTGTATTTGTTGATTTTGGAAGAAATTCTACTTTCCAATCCTAACTTTTTTTTAGTCATCAAACAATGTATTCCTAATTTAATGTACAAAATATCAAATTATGAGTGAAATAAATCTGAGTTACAGTTAATCACAAACACAAATTATTGTAAGTTACTCCAAAAACTGGGTAAAACTTGAACAACTGATAAATGAAAAATTACAAATCAGTGGGTGATAAAAATGCAAAGAGACTGAGCAACAATCAAATTTATTTCTGTAAGACCTCACTTTAGTGCTTTCATCCCAGCAAATATGGATTTCTTTGAGTTATTGTAAGTGATTTTAATTATCATAAGTTGTTTTAGTTATGTTATACAAAACATGTTTCTATGTAGCAAGTTTAAACTATGTATATGGCCTCTTAACCCTGATTCATTGTACCAAAAAGTCCTTTCTTCCTTGTTGCCTAGTCACTTTGCATGCATAGAGGCAACCATGCTAATACAGCCTTCGTGCTGAGGACATATTTCACTTTCTAAATTACATATTCTTCACCAGACTAATGAGAAATTATATACATTTTACTCACTGCTTCCTTTACTCATTCGCCTGCTGATTTCTACAAGGATTCTGCTGTAGCAATAGATCATGATGAGTAGAGGCAGAAGGAAGAGGCAAACAAACGTGAACATGTTGTACATAGTCTCCTGCCAGTGCTCTTGAAAGCTTCCTCGTGTTGTGCATTGGGTGAAGTTCTGGGGCGAAGTGATAGTCACCATGTGAAACAAGAAAAGCTTGGAAGAAAGATAAACGGCTTTATTAAATTGCATCTCTCATACAAATGTCACCTTAAATCATACTGCACTCCAGAAATTAAAGAGATTGTTGGTAACATCAGTTTTACTGAAATTACTCTGAAACTGACATCTACACACTGCAAGTGGCTATATAATAAATTTTACTGTGGAATGCAAACATACTTTGTTCACGTATTCTTTTCCAGATTTGTTGTCACCAACAGACTCTTTCAGCTTTACTACATAGTATAAAAACAGCAATTCATTATTTTGATACACCTTCTCTTGTCAGAATTCTGCCCCTTTGATTGCTTGTGGTTTTCATGTATTCTTAATAGTAGCAAGCAATATCTTTCAGAGCTCCAATGGGCAAAATATAACATAGTCATATATTATTTAAATTATGTGGTTCTGTTAATTATCCTTATCTATTCCATGTGAAACTTATAATGACACTGACAAAGCTCATAACACTGAGCCATCTCATACTTCTGGCAGATTAATATGACTACATTGAAAAAGGCAAAAGAGCAATGCTATTGCATGTTTTCTACATAGTGATAGCTAAACAACTGCTACTGATCGATAAACTTTTCCAAAGTAAAAGCACAAATGGCAAAACATTTTAACGCATATGTGACATCATCATAAAAAAGGGTGACCTAAAGAGATTGTATGCAACCAACATTAGCAGGTATTTAAAAAAAAATTCAATGCGTAATTTGTCAGTGTTATTTCTTGAGTGCTAATGTCATCTAATTAATATGTCAGGTAATGGAATGGTTGTCTTTTGTAATTCTGATGACCATAACCATGAGCTGTGGAATTGCAAATTGAAATTAAGAATCTTGGGGGATAGATACTAAATCCGTGTTTGTGATCTCTCAGATTAGTTCCCCCTACTCTGAAGTATTTATGCTAGACTTAGCACTTAAAAGTAGTAGAGGGTGTTAAAGTCAAAGCCCTCGAAAGCAGCATGTGTAGGGAGTGAAGCCCCTCTAAAATACTTTAAAGGTATAACAGTGGCATGTAAAAACACTTTAATGGTGTAACAATGATTTTCACAATCTGCGGTTGTTTCCTTGAATCACAGTTTATTTTTCAGTGTGGTCGTTTATAAAACTGGGTCTCACACTTCTGATAGTGAGCTGAGCTCTACTGGATACCATTTAATAGGGACATGTAATTACTGTGAATAATGAAGCTGCTGGCTTATAGCATTATTTGATGCCCTACAACTGACGTGAACTTAACAACTAGAAAAAGATTAGTGTACCAAATGCTCTAAAATGAGCTACCATGTCCACCAGCATCATATCTAAAGACAAGATCACAAAGTTTGTTTTTTTTGCCAATATTGCAATATAAACAGTGACCTGCCACTATATTTAAATAAATCAAACAATAAAACAGACATTTTTCATGGGCACAAACCCCTTGTTTTCTTATGACTTTAATAAAATATTAAAAAAGCCAAATATTGTTAAGAAAAAAAAAATCCTGCACCCCTTCTACATAATACATCTATATTTTACAACAAATTCAAACTATGTTTGCAGTTGAATAAAACCTCCCCACTTTCTTACTAACATGAAAACCCTAACAAACCTGAAAAAATAACCATCTCATATAACACAAACATCACTCTGTCAAAACACATAGATGGCACAGAAAACACCAACATTTGCTGAGAGTGGATAATGATGTTAGACTTCTGAAACAGTCATTATCCCCAATAATATGATGTATTTCCCATGCACCTTATATCTACGGATTGACTGCCAACTCCATGACTCAATATTCATAATGACTTTGTTATGCCATTCATCAACTCGATTTTGAAAGTGGTTGTGGATATGACCTCTGAACAGCAGAGGTTATTTGCATGAAAGCAACTACTAATAGTGCTATAAATAATATTCACGTTAGTCCTCTGAAACACTCATTGCTCCTGATAATATGACAGCTTCCCCATTCATCTTATAACTATGGAATGAATGCCAACTCCATGACTAAATATTCACACTGATTTTGTTGTGCCATTCATGGACTCCGTTTTATATGTTTTTTGGATGTGACTGTGATGTCCCCACACTAGGCTAGTAATCAAAGACCCTGATTCATCACCACTGATGCTGGTGAAGGACGTTCACTTGGAATACAAATGGATACACTCAGTATTTCCAGATGCAGCTTTCTGCACCAAGTACAATTTCCTTAAGAGTCGACAAGGAACACAGTCTGCCCAGGATCTGGATTTATTTATACCTGTCTCCCTCCAGAGCCCCAGTAAGGCTCCACACTAGCACAGCTACAGAATAAAGTCCTCAGTGGAATATCTAGGCCAAGTCCTCCAGCACACTCTCTGTGAAACCAGTGCTTTATCTCCCTGCTCCATGTAGCTGACCCACCCACACATTACACACACACACACACACACACACACACACACACACACACACACACACACACACACACACACACACACACACACACACACACACACCTGGGAAAGGCTGGAACAGATTTACCTGCTGTGCCCCCTTCTGCCCAGAGTATAAAGTAGTCATCACTGCCACCAGACCCTTCACAATCAGCTACTCTAAGGTCCTTAACAAAGGGTGTTCAATTATACTGTGTAATATTACTACAAATGTTAGTAGTTGATCAAAACAGCTAGTCCTTCAGGAGTGCCCCACATAGTGTCACCTTATAAATGTAAGCAATTTCAAATGTTAAATGCTTTCTAAAAGGACCAGCCACAATAACGTTTTAAATATATTTAATAATAAATAATAAAATGTATGTATTTATTTATTTATAAAAATATATATTAAAAGAGCATGAAAATACTGAAAATATATTTACAGTAAACCACAGTGTTCAAATCATAGGAACTATTGAAAATAACATTGATGGACAGACTTAGACAAAGAAAGAAAAACAATATCTAAACTAAGCTTCACTATAATACCCTGATTGAATCTAGGAGAATTAGTATTCCTTACTTAATTAATAGAGCAAGCCAGGTGGCATGGTGAATGGTCCTTCTTGTTGTCAGGCCCAAGACAAAATAGTCAATACTGAGAGATATCTCTTCGTAATATCTAAAATTTCCAACATGGGTGGCAGAATGACCTAATGAGGTGACCTGACTATAGGTTCTCACGCTATTCCCCTTTGAAGCTTGAAACAGGATGTTAACATAGATGTGATAAGCTGAATATCTAAAGGTTTGCTAATGTTTATGGCAGTGCCTGGGGCTTCCCCTCTTCTTACTGAGCTGATGAACAAAGGCTTCTTCCAGACATGCTGTCTCTGGTCCTATTCAGTGCTGGGAGAAAAGCACTTCCATGGCCCAAAATGTGGTCCAATTAGCAGTATTTTTCTTAAATTAAGAGTTAAGTTAGTTGTTTAACCCCTTCTCTTCCAGTGTCCTTTGCCAACATATGTACATACATACATACAGTCTCAGTCTCACATGTATACTCCTCTGTTCAGCAGCATCCATTGTTGACACATTTTTAACACTAGCAACTTAACAAACACATTTTTATTTTCAAATGCCATACAGTTATAATACATTTGAAACATAAGCATCTGTACAAATCAGTTTGATATTAAAATACCTTATAGTTCTAATTCATTTGTAACATAAGAATTTGTGCAAATCAGTTAGATATTCAAATGCCATGCAGCTCTAATACATTTGTAACACAACCATCTTGTATAAATTGGTTTGATATTTAAAGGACATATCATTCTTTACAAAACCCCAGCTGGCCATGCTGGCATTAGCCTGTATCATCACATCTCTCCCCCTTCAAAGACTCAAGCTAGCTTTTCAAGTGACCTTTGAGAAAGAGGACTTAAGAGAAATGAATCTGTCTGGGAATACATTATCCCATACCCTGTCTTGAGATTCCATCTGCCTTGGCATTGCAGACCCCACTACAGTGCTGCACTGTCATACCATATGCCTGCAAACCTAGCCTCCACCATAGTAATCTGGGATTTTGCTGGCTGGCTCCCTGTAGTTATAGATCCCTCCCAGACTCCTCCTGCCTCCTAGTGCAAATACTTAGCACAAGGTCCTCCTTGTCATGGTACAGTTTCATCATGTTCACGTGGTACAGTTTGTGCCCCTTTCTCATGCTTAGCAGTTCTACAATGTAGTTAACAACACTGACTTTCCTTACACTTTGAAGGGTCTCTTCCAAGCTGCCTACAGCTTATTGTGTCTGACAGGAATGAAAACCATAACCTGCTCCCCCTTTGAATACTCTCTGGTTCAAGCATTCCTGTCATACAAAAACTTTTTTGCTGTTTAGCTCCTGCCAGGTTCTCCTGGGCCAAGCCCATGAGCACCCTGAACCTTGTCCTGAGGTTTAGAACATATGCCATAACATACCCTTTGTGGAATTAACACTCACCCTCCCACTCATGAGAAATCAAATCTAAATGTCTCCTCACTCTATGCCCTTACAGCAACTCAAAGTGTGAAAAACATGTGGATTACTGGGTACCACTCTGTAAGCAAACAGCAGATGGGCAAATATTCGTCCCACTTTCTCTTAAACTGATCTGCACATTTCCATAGCATGGTCTTTAGTGTAGAATTTAATCTATCCACAAAACCATTATTCTGGGGGTGGTAAGGGGTCATCTTTACATGCTTCACTCCACAGTGATCCCACAGACAAGTCAGCAGGTCTGACATGAAATTGGAGCCTCTATCAGTAAGTATTTCTCTCAAGAAACCTACCCTGCTAAAAATCTCTAGAGCATTTGCCACATTTTTCTGCCTCAAAGGTGGACAGAGCCTTTTTCTCAGGGTATCTAGTAGCATAATCTACTACCACCAGGATATACATCTTCCCTGTGGAGCTTGGAGTACTCAGAGGCCTACAATATCCAAAGCTATCCTCTGAAATGGCTCCTTAATCACAGGCAAAGGCATCAAAGGAGTTTTGACCTTATCTTTTACCTTGCCTACTTTTTGGAACTGCTCACAGGTCCTGTAGTGCCCTGTTACATCCCTGGCAATCCCAGGCCAATAAAAGTTTTGCATAATATGTCTCATGGTATGTTTTATGCCCATATGCCTTGTAAAAAGAATGTCATTGGCTATGGCTAGAAATGCCAGACAGTAGGCTATGGGCACTACCGACTGCTGTATTGCCTCACCTTCTAGCCCTCCCTCAGAGGTCCACTCTCTATACAGTAATGCTTTGTTCCAGTATACAGACTCCTCCTTTCCTTGAAAAGCAGGTGCCTCCCTAACTACCCTCAAGCCTTGTAATGTAGGGTCTGAGAGCTGAGCCTGTCTAACTCTATTTTTGTGACTTTGCCTAGCTCCCCTTCCACAGGAAGTCTGGTATCTTCTGACAGTGATGCCTCATTGTCAGCCAGGGTACTACCACTTACCTCTGCCTTTGCAGTCACCCTGTCCAAGTGAACATGAGTACCTACCAGCAACTGTGGCTCATTTCCAGGCTCATTGCTACAGGGTAGCTCCCTCCCTGAATTAGCCAGATCACCAGTCTTGGCTTCAGTGCTGTGATCTGTCTGGGTCTCCCCAAGTTAACAGACCCACATGCTTGCCTCTGAGCCAGACTTCACATCACTGCATGCACACAAAGTACTGCATTATCAAAAGTATTCCCTATCAAGACATCTGCAGGGATATCCTCAACACACACTTAATTGCTTGCTTCCTTTTCCACCCTCCCAGCCAAGGTGAACCCTGGCCAAAGGCATTTGGAATGGGATCCCTCCTAAAGATCTGACTGGACTGGACTGCTCAAGCAAGTGCTGTGCCTCTTTAACCACTGCAGGCTTCACAATGGTTATATCAGAGGTTGTGTCTCTCTTGGCAGCGGCCAGTTTTCCATGCACCAAGATAGGATACAAACTCTGATTGCAGTTTGGTACCCCTGTTGTCTCCAGACAATTTACCACTGGCATTCTATTATTCCCACTTGCTGCCCACCCCTTTTGTTCTCCACCTTGCCTCTGTAGACATCTGTATGCTACATGGCTCCACTGGTTACATTTAAAACAGTTGAACGTAGGCCATGCCATGTACCTGAACTAGTGGCTTTACCTGTTGGTGAACTCTGTTGAGATGGTTTAGGCTGCCCCCATGGGTTCCCTTATATCCATGTGCAGCACTGGGTATCACCTTCCTATGCAGTGAGGCCCTGTTTGTTAAGTAGACATATCCCTTTTTCCTCTGCAGAGTTGTTTTCCCTGTCAGCCAACCAGATTCTCATATCCTCAGACAAAGTGCTAAGGGCTTGTTTTCTCACCAAAAGGTCTGCCAATCCTTCAAATGTGGTGAGCTGATACCCACTCAGCCACCAATTAAAATAAGTACTTAACTCAGCAATATAATTACACATACTTTCAACTGTCTTGCATCTTTTTGTCTGTAAGCTTCAAGTGTTAACTTAAAACATTGTAATAAACAGTGTTTAACTTTATCCTAATCTAAACAATCAGTACCAGACAATTTCAAAATAGCAGTTACAGTTTTACCATGGAGTAAGGGAATCAGGAACCATACACAGAGTCCTTGGTCAACATTATACTGCTTGCATACTCTTTCAGATATATGACTAAAACTATCAAATCTATCATCATCTGTAAATTTTGGAAGAAATGTACTGACCTTTGTTGTTTCTGGGGTTCATTTATTCCATTCCCCATTTACCTTCATGACCCTGGGGAAGAGTCAGCATCTCCCTCTCATGTTGATGCTGCTTCTCATTTTCTTCAGCCTCCAAATGCAGCAGTCTAATGATTCTAATTCCAAAAATCTGGCCTCCAGTTCAAATCTCTTATCTCCAGACAGATTTTTAAGTCCTCTGAGGAAAAGGTGAACTGTCCTGTTTCTGAGGGCTGCTAATTCTCATCACCAGACTGGTTATCCTCCAGGGTGATGGTCTGAGCTGTGACTAAGGCTGAAATTATTTCCTCTTTAGTCATGCTGGCATACATCAGTCTTTTGGCTTGACACACCTTGGCCAACTGGTTCTTTGTCAGCTTGCCATAATCTTCTGCTGACATCCTTGTCTGTTCTCCCTGACAAACTAAGATAAATAAAAGTAAATAGATAAAACTATAGTGATATGAACCTCTGAATGTTCACTGTATGAGAGAATGCACATCTTTAGTGAAAACTGCTTACAGGCTACAGAAGTTCAATATCCACACCACTGCTTACCAAAATGTGACATCTCCACATTGGCCCAGTAATCAAAAAGCCTGAATCTTTAACACTGATACTAGACAGGGACACTCACTTGGAATACAAATGGATATGTTCAGTATTTTCAGATGCAGCTCTCTGCACCCAGTACAATTTTCCTTAAGAGCACACAGGACCACAGTCAGCCCGGGGTCTGGATTTCTTTATATCTGTCTCCCTCAAGGCCTCAATAAGGCTTCCCACTTGCACAGTTACCCAGTTAAGTCCTCAGTGGAATGTCCAACCCAAGTCATCCAACACTTTCTCTGTGAAACCAGTGCTTCTGTCCCTGATCCAAATATTTGACCCACAAACACACACCGTGAGATTTGATGTTTCATACATAAACACCTGGGGAAGGCTGGAACAGATTTACCTACTGCGTCCCCTTCTGCCCAGAGTATAATGCAGTTATCATTGCCATCAGACACTTCACAATAAGCTACTCTAAGGCCCTAACTGTGTAATATTAATATTAACACAAATGGTCGCAGTTGACCAAGACAGCTAGGCCTTTATGAGTAGTCCACACAGTGTCACCAAATAAATATAAGCACTCTCAGAGGTTAAATACTTTCCAAAAGGACCGGTCACAAAAAAATTAAATATATTTAATAATAAATAATAAAAAGCATGAAAAGACTTAATATATATTTACAGTAAACCACAAAGTTCAAATTGCAGGAAATATTGAAAATAACTTTGATGGACAGACTCTGACAAATAAAGAAAAACAATATCTAAACTAAACTTCACTCTATTTTCCTGAATGAATCTAGGATAATTACTATTCCCTATTTACAACAGGCATACCAATAACAATTGTAAGGCAGATTATGTGGTGAATGGCCTTTCTTGTTGTCAGGCAAAAGGCAGAATACTCAATACTGAGAGATTTCTCTTTGTAATATCTAAAATTTCCAAGAAGGCTGGCAGAATGACCTCATCTGGTCATCTGATTCAAGGTTCTCACACTATTCTCCTTTGAAGTTTGAGACTGGATGTTAACATAGATGTGGTAAGAAGAAACCCACTAAAAGGAAACTGCAGTTACAACCTTACCCAATAAACAATAAAATGAAAGAAAAATAAAGATGTTTTTAAACAACAGATGGTAAGATAAAAGAAAGAAAGTTGTTTATATGAAAAAGTGTAGATATCTCAAAGTAAAGGACTGAGAATTGATTCAGTTTTCTGATGTGTTGAGATTTTCCATGTTCTCCATTCATGCAGGTAAACCAAAAGGGAGATTAGGGAATGAAGAAAAATTGTTTGCTTTTTTGTTTGTGTCTGTGTGTGTGTGTGTGTGTGTGTGTGTGTGTGTGTGTGTGTGTGTGTGTGTGTGTGTGTGTGTTTATAAAACAAGAACAGACTTCACCACACAGTAAAATGTCAGACTTCAGTTATTTAATATTCCAATTATACTTGCAATGCATTAGAGCTATGCTGAAAAGAAATCACTGTGAAGACATTCATTGTTGACAGTGCCATTTTTATGGATGGATAAAAATACTTCCTTTATTTTAGCAGCTTCTGTACAAAAGACCTGGAAATGGAAGGTGTTGCTTGGTTGTGCAGAATTTTTCTTTATTTTAAAGTTGAACTGTAGTATCAAAATGTTGTTGGATAAATAAAAGACAATCACAATAAAGCTATGTTGCTGCTGTTTATGTTACACTATCTGCTAATCATTAACCTCCTCCAAACTGGAGGTGCCATCATTTATGCAGCCATCAGAGTGTCTTGAGGATTTTCAGATTTATGGCCCTATCTCACACAAATTCAACTTAGCAACAAGGAGGGGCATGCAATGGGTTGACTCTAGAATTTAAGCCTTCACTTCTACATGGAACATTTCCTCTAGGTAGCCCTGCTCCTCCTCCTGAAGCATGAGTTGTGGCTCCCCCTGTCCTCACCAAGGGAATCACAGCAACTGTGTGTATCAACAAGTGCATGCAACCTTCTCAACATCCTTGGGGAGGTAAAAAGGGAAAACACTTTACTCTTCCCCTCCCTTCATAGCCCCTAAATGAACCTCTGTCATCTGGGTCAGGATCAAAACTCAATCCTTCTGTGTCTCTAAGCCAGGATATAATAACTCTGTGATCCATTCCAGATTTCAATGCTGCATGTAAACTCATTGAAATTAAACTCTGTATTCTTAATTTACAGAGCTTTACTTTTTCAAATAAAACTTAAAATCATTATTTCTTGCAGGGGGCCAATCTTTCATGCATAATGTACATCCTCTACTAACTCCATGGTCAGATTGCCATTGGTAAAGACTAGATACTCCAGAACAATGAACAGATTACTTGTAATATTGCTATTTGTAATTTTGGAACCCTCTGGAACGAGTCCCAAAACACAGGGACTGAATGGCTGAAAGAATGGGCTTACTACTAAGTCTGAGGTGGACATTTCTCTGGCTAGTCACTTTTTTCCAAGGTATGGCAGTCTTGGAGGTGATATAAATATAAGTTCAGGGGTTTGGGGGTATCGCTTACCCCCCCCTACAGAAAAAAAGTTTAAAGGAGAAGAGCAATCTTCAAGATTCATTCAATTCCTGTTTTTTTTATTTTTCTGGCTTGTGTGCACTCTTTATTTCAATTTTGTTGGCATTTCAGTTGGAAGCTTTACCACCGGCTGACTTTATTTTATATCAATCATGGGTTGGAATTCATAAATGTTTTGTACACTGCCTTACACCGATTAACATGGAAGATAGCCATGCAGGGCATATATAGCTGAAAGACACAACATGGCTATGCAATGTCAAAAATTGCTTGCTATGCAGCATGCAATAGTGAGTGAATAACAACATGTAAATGAAAAACAATATTCAGTTAAGCCACATGGATTATTCAAGATGCACTGATTAAGAATGGTAGAGAATGGGTATTCTGCACAGTGGCACATACCCATTTTGAACACTCTGGTTCATGCTGTACAATGTGAATTGGACTAAAATCATTTAAACAGCAGTAGAACAGCAGTGCATGATGGGAGTGGTTCACCTATGCCTGATTGAGACACAAGGATACATTTGCTTCTCTGAAAATTCAGTTTTGAAAAGCACATCTCAAAAACATAAAACACGCAAAAATATTTTTGTGCAGAGGGAAGTCCTCTATAACCCCCAAATGGGGGTGTGGATCTACCATACTTGCCTTAATTTTATATATGTACAGTATATGTATATGAAGTCTGCAGTCACACTACTGTGGTGGAAAACAAACAAACAAACAAAAAAGACACTGAAACTGCACTATGACATGTACAGTGGTGTTAAAGAAGTAAATGCCTTCAATGTCATATGTCACAACAAACTAGAGGTAAAAAACTGGAAGCCACTGTCAAAGCCTGTGTCTGCAGTAGGGACTTCATTGAATTATTTTACCTATAGACAGAATCAAGGGGAGGTGTTGTATAACTATCCTTGTGGATACACAGGTATATGTAGCTTTAGCTTTCTTCGCAGCAGGGACATTCAGTAAGCCTATGGGTACATTTTAGGGATAATTCAGATGTTTCCAAATTCTATACAAATTCTGCAATATAATGCTCCAACATGTGGAAGATCATATCTGGTTCTCCAGGATAATGGAGGAGACCACCAACACTGTGGGGCCTTTTATGTCATAACTTACACATAAATTGTACTTATGTTTCTAACAAGGCTCTGCCATGTCCAGAGGGCATATGATACCGTGAGAGGAAGGGCTGCCACTTCCTCATCTGCCTGTTGGTCTGTAATGCCTAAGGAGTTACTTATAATGTGACTATCCATCACTCAATCAGAGTGCATAATTCACACAGTTTGCTTGTGTCTGCCCTATATCAAATACTCTTGTGCAGGCACTTTTCATATGGTCATCTGGTTGGCAGATGCACACCCATGCTAGGCATACTTGTCTATACACACAGGCACCATGTAGCAGGTATCACACCACCTATAATTTACTGAGTGTTATATGTTGCAGACAGTGCTGTATATGTCCCAGAGCTCTGCCTGATGTTCCTGATAGGTAGTCCCAAGGCCATGCAGGAAATTGTCTATAGCATAGCACATGCAGAAATATGAAATATAATGGAGCATGTATTACTATCCAGATAATGACAGCAAGATCTTCATTGTGTGTGCTATGCCCCACAGTATGCCATTACACAAACAGCTTGAGTAACAAATGAGAATAATAGCAAGGCCATTCGTGGCAACAACAGAAGGATGTGGTGTAAAGTATGAGGATTAGCTTGCAGCAGTAGTACCAGAGCCAGTGTGGGAAAGTTGAAATACATTGTAGCACTGACAAAGAGTAGGTCTTTAGTCTACAATGTTAAGAGCTATGTCACAGACAACAAAGGATTTTATTTTATTTATACTTTGTTGACCAGGTTGGTCCCCAGGCAGACCTGAGGTGGTATTTATACTATTGGTGAAAACTTGCCCATGGCATTGAGGCTCTTTCCTCTACTCTTGCATAGGGGGTAGCATTGTCTGTGACAGTATTGTCTTCCGGTTTCCATTCCAGGATCAAAGGCGGCCCAGAGAAACCAGAGGAGCAATGGAAGAAGAAACCTTGCTGAAGAGCTGTTAAGCAGTTTGGAAATGGTAGAATCACTACCAAATGTGGAGGCAGATGCAAAAATTGTCAAAGTGCCTGTATCTGAGGAAAAGGAGAATGTGGAGCTGAGCAATGTGGTGGATGAACAGCTAGCTGATACCGAAGAGGTGTTTCAGAAGAAGCTGTTTGAAAGTGAGTCAGAGAGTCAAACAGGATTACAACCCTCCAGTCCAGGGGGTCATGGGATGATTATTTGTAGCAACTAATAATCCAGACTGAGTTGAAGAATGGGACAGCAGAATTGTGGAATGAGATAATAGAAAAGATAGAAGAAGAAGAAGAAAAAGTGAATTGAAAGAGAAAACCTATGAGCAAACTGTTAGAGAAGGAGAAGGAAAAGGAGAAGAAAAGAAAGACGTTAAGAAAGGGCACACCATTCGAATAAGTAGTAAAAAGGATGAGGGACTTAGCAGGAAAGAAGTCTGGGACTCATTGATTGCACCACTTGGTGTCTCTGCACAAGAGTAAGAGCATTTATTTTTGATTACTAAAGAGTCTTTTTGTGACTTATTATTTGAAAATGGAGAATATATAGAGAACTTCTTAGGAAATTATGAGTTAAGCAAGAATGTCTAGCCTTGGTCAGAACATATTATTCAATCATTTTTTAGACAAACTAAAAAAAAGGATAATGGTACAGTTTACAACAGAAGTAGAGGCTGCTGAATTAAAAATATATTTAATGACTATTTGCAAAAATGTTATGGACACTACTAAGATTTATGATGACGTGAAAATGAGGAGCAACAAATTGTAGAAGAGGTTATATAGGATACAAAACAAGAAAAAGAAGCAATACAAGAAAAAACTAAATCAGAATGAGATAGACAAAATTACAGATACAAATGATAAAGAAAGAAAAAGAATTAAAGAAAAGAAAAGAAAATGTAAGGTATGTTAGTTAAAGAGAATAGAAAAGGTAAAGGATGAATTCATCTTTTTATTTTCTCTCCTCTCCTTTGTTAGAAACTGAAAATATTAGCTATTAATGTGAATGGTATGAAAAATGTAAAGAGAATAATTGGAATATTAGAATGGTGTGCAATATTAGATGTTAATGTGATTATATTGGAGTATATTAGATTATTAACACTGGAACAAAGAGTAGAAATAGAAAAATTATGGAATGGAACTTTTGTTTGCAATATGGGAAATGAAATATGCTTGGGCATATGTACGTTATGTCAAGATAACATTAAAATATTTAATGTCACAACAGTGGAATTAGGATACATTATTATAATAGATTTAAGATGGCAAATAATGTTTTCAGAATTATTGCCTTATATGCATATGTCATAAAAAAGAAAGAAAAATGTTTAGAAAGCTATTAAATTATGTAGGTGTTAACATGAATATAATAGTAGCAGGAGATGTCAATTGTGATTTAAGAATGAACAGAAAATAAGGATACAATATTAAAATAGTTAATGAAATCGTGAAATATAGCAAACTATATGTATGGGAGTATAGACACTGGACTTATTAGAGAAGGAGACTATCACTGAAATTGATTATTTTTTGATATCAGAATGGTTAACAATTATACAGCAAGGAGTGAAAGAGAGTGGATTTTCTGATCATTTAGCAACATGGATAAGAATACATGAAAAAGGAAGATTAGATAAAAATAGGGAAAGAAATTAAAAGACTAGCTGAAAAAGAATTAGAAAAGATTACAAGAAAGTAATATACACTCTATGGGAGCATCATATAGATATGAGATAATTTTATGAAAATTGGACTACATGGTGGACTAGCTTTAAAGAAAAATATAAAGTATGTTTTTAGAATGCATTGAAAACAAGAGAAAGAAAGAAAAGAAAGCATATAAGATATTAACTTAAGAAATATTTCAAGATATAGTAAAGAAAGAGAGACTATTCTATGTGAAAGAAAAAGAAATATATGAAAAGAATTAAATAAAGATTAATAAGCTGTTATATAAACAAAGGTATTGTTTAGAAGGGAAAAAAGAAGTAGTACCTTATTTAAGTAAATTAGGTAAAGTAAAGAAGAAAAAAAGAATAACAAGAGAGTTAAAGAATAAAGAAGGAATACAAGTAAAAACATTGGAAGGGATAAAATAAATCATTAAGAAATATGCATTTCATTTATACATCAAAAAATAAATAAAAAACAAAAAAATGAAACAAGCAAATTAAATATAGAGGATAATATATATCTAGAGAAAAGTATAAGCATTGAAGAATTAAATGAAGTGTTAAAAGACATAAATATGAAGACATCCATAGGCTTAGATTGTATTGAATATACTATGTATAATGATAGAGAATATTGGCAAAAAGCTAACTTTGTAGAAGTATTGAATAAATGGTTGGACATGGGAATACATTGTAAATAAATATGTATAGGGATTATAAAATGTATATGGAAAAAAGGAGACAAAGATGGTATAAGGAATTGGAGACCTATAACTTTAAATAATATAAGATTTTTATGAGAATCATAACTAAAAGATTAACAAATAGAATGGAAAAGTTATATCACCAAACTGTATTTGGCAGAAAAGGTAAAGGAGACATACCTCCCAACCGTACCGAATAACTCGGTTTTTACCAGGTTTTGGGGTCCAAATACTGAGGTGCCACAATTCCCGAGTGGCACCCCTACATTTCCAACTTTTCCAGCTTTAGTGCTTTTTTTATTTTTAATTTTCTCTCCGTTTTTTTTATTTAGAGCTGACTTCATCACGTGCGTGATGACGTCAGCTACATCAGAGCTATCAGCCTGTCAGAATTGAGCTCAAGGGCCCCAAGGGCACATTTCTGGCTTTCCCTGTGATCTGCGAGTGCGAGCGGTTAGCAGGTAATTCAAATGAGTGCTTTAGTGCTAGTTATTCAAACGAGTTCAACAGCTGCATCAAGACAGTAGGTATGCTAACAGCTCGCTCTTTCTGCTGGCTCTGGAAGGAGTGGATTTTGGGCTTTGGCTCTTTATTCAACAGCTGCAGCATTCGGGAACAAGTCAGGTAGGAAAGGAAACACCACCGGCTTTGGAAGGAGTGGATTCTGGCAATTTATTCATTAGCTGCAGCATTCGGAAACACGTCAGGTCAGGTAGGAAACCACTTATTATTTCGGCTGAAAGCACAGGCTGGCAGATATATTTTAACACAACAATACAAATTAAATGAAGGTAAAGTAATCGCAGTTGTTGCCAAAAACTTTCATGCATTGCATCTTCAGATTTTGTGCAACAGGCCTTCATGAGCAGATGCTTTTTACATTGCTTTGTGCTCTGTGGTGCTACCATCATACCTCCCATTCTTAGATTTATATTCAGGTATATATTTACAGCTACCATTGCAACCACCTTCATATTTCACAGGTGACACATTTGGACTTTGGTGCTGGAAGATGAGAAGGTTGTTGGTTTATCAGCATGCTTCTCTTTGTAATTTTATGAGGTTTTCAGCTACATGCATGTTCAGCATTTATGTACTTCCTCTAGATTTTGTGTACTTTGATGGCTAACTTAGTTGCATAAAGTTTGGAATATGTATAACGAGGATACTCCAGATAAACAGGTGATTGTCGATCGAGCTGTGCATAGCTACTTGCATATGGATACAAGCATACACACAAGTAATTTTCATAGGAAGTATAATAATAAAATAATAAACGAGAAATTTTAGTATATCTTGCAGATCCTGCATATGTTCACTATTGAAACTGCATTATGCCGGAATAGTTTGGGTTGTTGAAGGCAGATACTGCTGAATGATGATTTTCTTTGTTTTCGTCACTTATACTGAGAGTGTTCCATGGTATTTTGACAGCACCAGCCTTTATTTTATGGAGGTTACAGCAGAATTGACAATTTTGACAGTACCCAAATTTTTGTATGGTGATTATAGAAGAGTTGTTTCTGTCATGTAGTAATAAGTTACGTGTTTCTTTATTTTTCAGATACATAATTGAAATTACCACTGACCAGTTGTTTTAAATTTACCTTGCTGTAATCATGTTTGCATGGATTACATTTTATCAGTTAACATCTCAGCATTGTTGTTAGTGCAAGGTGTTACAGCATTCACGATATACAGAATTCTCATCCCACAGCTGTATTTAGATTTAACTATTATACATTTGTAAACAAACATGGCAGTTTTTCTGGACAGCATTGAAGTCATAAAGTTGGTAATAATCTGGCCGATAAATGTCATCCTGTTGCATGCTTGTTTGTAAAATATTCTTTTATTATTTTTTTTTTGTAGTAGGTACAAAATGCTTCCATTTCTTTTCATGGTGTCATTTTACTTATGTTAGTTACTGACTGGGGAGGTCTGATTAGGCTGAGAAGTAACCCATTTCAGAGGAGGTGTAAGGAGACAATCTGTAAGCATAAAGAGTTAGTACACAGTTGGTAAGTAAATGCAAAGTAGCCATTCAAAAAGAGGCATGCAGAAAACTTAAGTATGTGATCAGAAATTAAATAGAGGGAAACGCAGTATGTACACATTAGTGTTTATGGTAAATGAGGTGAAATAGACAGGTAATAGGACACTGGAATGGCTGCAGGGGGACTCTGGTGCCAAACTTTGGTTGTTTGTTCTTCAGTTTGCGTTTGAAAGTAGGTATCCCACAATTCCATTGGAGTGGGTGGGGTTACATAATTATGTATGCAAATTTGATGTTAATCAGCGTACAGATTTGTACCTATTTTTCATGGGTCTTGTCCAGATTTTTGATGTTTCCAGGTTGAGAGGTATGAAAGGAGAGCAAGACTTATTATAGATTATTAAAGAAATGGTGGATAATATCATAAACAAAAATGTTAATGCAAAAATTATGATAGATTTAAGTAAAGCATATGATAGAATTCAACATGAAATATTATGGGATATTTTAAAGGCATATAACATTAGTAAAAGAATAACATGTAATTAAATCAGTTTATGATAGAAATGTTAAACTTAATGTCAATTAATGGATTAGTGAAGAGCTTCAAGTAAGATCTGGAATTAGACAAGGATGTCCAGCTAATAGCATTATATTTTCATTGATTATGAATATGATAGTAAACAATATTAATAAAATGACAGATAAGGCAGGATATAGAATATTGAATGAACTAGAATTACCAATAATGTATACCTATGTGGATGATATTGTAATAATAACAAATGATGAAGAATATATGGAAACAGTCATTCAAAAGCAAAACATTATTAAATGAAATTGGATTATGTATAAATAAAGAAAAAGTATATGTTTTGGTCTGACGGGAAACATAAAAGACACAAAATTTAATATAGATTTATAGAAGTTTTGGGAATTAAGTTTGAACAAGATATGTATGTAGAAGAACAATGAAAAATATTATTTAAAAAATAACAGACATGACATTATTTTGGAAATCATTTTTGCTTTTCATACAGGAAGAAGGCACTTGACAAATATGATGGTGATAGTAAAAATTGCTTATATAGCAAATAATTACATGATTCCTATAAAATATGAAAAAGAGTTAATGAACATATTATTTTCTTTTATATGGGGTTGCAGTGTGAATCCAGTTAATAGATGCATATTATATATGAGAAATAAACAAGGAGATCAAGGATTGTTGAATCCTATGCTATATACAGCATTAATTGACTTATATAACGCTTTGAAATGTTATACAACAGGAAAAAGTATTATTGCTATTACTGTCAAAAACAAATAGCAAGTGTTTTGGAAAAAAAATGGAAGCAGGTAAATGGCTTAAAGAAGATATAAATGAAGAATTTAAAGAGTGTCAAAATAAAATCACGTTATTGAGATTAAAAACAGATACAGTTGAGAAGAATAGAAAATAATGGTACCAGAATATTATAAAAGCTTTTTATTATATTGATCTATGGAAAGATTTAAAAATAGAGAAAAAGAAGGCAATTCAATGAGATTTGTATGGCATAAAAAATGCATGAATGCAATTATTTCTTATGGAGATTGTCCATAAGAAATTTGCCTGTAAAGGCAAATATGCCATATAAAAGGATACAAGATAGAATATGTCATGCATGTGGGGAATATGAAACTACTGAACATGTGCTTTTGAATTGTATAAGGGCAAAAGATTTATGGAATGAAATATGCAAATATAATATATTAAAGCATATAAAAAGTGGAACAGATAAACATAAATATGATTGAATCTGGTTTCTATAGTGGTAAAAACAAGAAGAAGCTAAAGAAATGGATGGAATTACATTTTGTGTTATTTGGACAATATGGACTGAAAGAGTTAATGAAATCAAGTATAATGGAAAATGGGTGGTGGCAAAGACTTTGGAGAAAATATGATTCTGGTTGTGGAATAAAGGATGGGGGGACACACTTAAAACAATGCATAACATGTGAATGTTTGTAAATATATATAAATAATGTAGGTATGTAAATATTAAGCATTGTACATAAGCTATGCATATTAAAAAAAAAACCCTACTCATCATTATCGTAAGTGGGACCCATTTTGGAGGAGCCATTCCTGTTTCCTGTTCTAGAGGCAGATGCAGCCCAGTGAAACAGGGAGGCAGATGAAGAGAGAAGGAGATCATGAAATGATAAATGAAATTAAAGTAAAGCCAAATATTGACATTAGAAAATTTGTGCTGGATTCTGAAGAAATGTTCCAAAAAAACCTGTGTGACAGATATGAGCCAGCAGATGAAGGATGTATAATGACAACCCTTCAGTGAGGATGGTTGCAGGATGATTTACTTAAAGAAATGGCGGTGCAGAGTGAGCCTGAAAATGAGTGAGATATTTCCAGGGGTGGGGGAGTCATTATGGAGAAAATACAAAAGAAAAATACAGAGACAATCCTGAAGAATAGAGATGAAAAAGAAATCATATGCAGAGAAAGGAAAATAAGGCAAAAGTGGAGTTACAGAAAAGAAGGCAGAGGAAAATGCAAAACAGTAGTAAGTGGTAAGGATTCAAAGTAAAGATGATAAAGAAATGGACAGGTACAAAGTGCGGGACAATTTAATAACTCCTTTGGATGTAAAAGTACATGTGGTAAGAGCATGTATTTTTATTAACAAGGAGACATTTTATGACATATTTGAGACTGTTTTTTCAATGGAAAATTTTATTGGATAACATGAAGAAAAGAAAGACTGTAACCCATGGAATCTTTTTTTGAATTGTTTTATTCATGTTTTATCAACAATCATAATATAACAAAACAAATATATTATTAAAACATAACAAATATAAACTATTTACAATCGTCCATGTCAAGGTTTTTGTTAAGAATTACTGCAAATATCATTAGTATTTCCCAAGTAAATCACTCGGTTTATTTCCATACAATATACTGATGCATGATGTTATGTGTTCTCATCTTAATGGTTAGCAATTCTTTGCATACACTTTTTGCTAAATTTATAAATTCCAGCAATAGTAAAGTATTTTTTTCATTTCCAATTTAAAGTAACAACTTTTCTTGTAATCAGTTTATCAATTTAAGTAATAAAGTTTTATTCACCTCAGAAAACTCAGCATTATTAGCAATCCTAAAACTTTACTTCTACTTCTCACTACTACTCTAATTCAAAAAAACAACCACAAATCCTTCTATGGCTATATCAAGAACCTGCAAGGCAATACCCAGATTTACTCTGAGTTATTGCAGAATGGTACCTCCTATGCTGAGCCAACACATATAGCCAACATACTGGCCAACAGATTCAGTGCCAGCTTTACCCCTCTCTCCCCCACCAAAGGCCCTATCACAATACCAGAAGAAATCCTGGTACCCAACATTTCTGCAGCACAGGTAAAAGCTGCATTGTCCAAAGCCAAGAATACAGTGTCCGTGGGACCTGTTAATATCACTGGCTGCATTCTAAATGAGCTACAGAATGAACTGGCACCACACCTGTGTGCCCTGTTCAATCACAGCCTTACCTCAGGCTTTGTCCCTAATGAATGGCACACAGCTACAGTCATCCCTCTCCATAAAGGGGGAGTAACTACAGACTCTGGGAACTATCGCCCAATTAGCCTGATGAGTCTGGTATGTAAAGCTATGGAGTGCATCATCATGGACCTGCTTAATAAAGATACAGGAAATTTCCAAACTCTTGACCCTATGCAGTTTTGCTTTGTCAAGGGGAGATCCTGCCTGCTGAACCTGGTTGACTTCTTCAAGGCAGCCACCAAAGCTGTGGATAAGGGTAAGGCAGTGCATACAGCCTACCTTGACCTGGCCAAGGCCTTTGATACCATTCTCCACTCAGGTATTATTGATAAACTCTCCAAACTAGGCATAAATCCTTATATCACTAGGTGAGTTGCAAATTGGCTTACCAGCAGGACCCACAGAGTGAAAGTTGTGGACTCCAAGTCAGACTGTCGATCGTCATGAGTGAAGTCCCACAGGGTTTGGTTCTGGGCTCTCTCCTGTTTGGCATCTACTTCTCAGAAGTCCAGTCCAACACAGAGGGACTCTGGCTGACCAGGTTCGCTGATGACTGCACTCTAGGAGTCATTATTAACTCCACAAGTGATGCAGACATCCTACAAAAGGACCTCAATGAGACCAATGAGTGGTGTCGGAACCATGGGCTTAAGCTTAATGCCAAAAAATGCATTATCATTCCCTTAGGAAAAATCTCAGTTCCCACTAATTACCAGGTCAATGGGAGCTCACTGAACACTGAAGGGGCCATAAGAGATCTGGGCACCCAGGTTGACAGCAACCTCACCTATGGCCACCACATTGCCACTGTGGTCAGAAAGTCCTTCTAGGTAGCACGTCTCATATCCACAGGTTTCGCATCTAGGAAGAAAGAGGTCATCATCCCTCTCTACTCATCCCTCATTAGATCAATCATCAAATATAATGCCCCATTGGCATGTACCTGACCAGACACCTACAACAGCGGGAGGGGCCACAAAAGTACCTCACAAAAAGGATCCTATGCCTTAAGCACATGTCTTACACAGGCAGACTCAAAAAACTTCAGCTGTTCCCAGTCTCTTATCATCTACTAAGAGGTGCTCTCTACTTGACTTAGAACAGCATGTCTGACCTAGCCCTACTTGAAATGCTACACCTAAAGAATTCCAAATCCCCCCATGCCACATTCTCCAGAGATCACAACCTTATTGCCACAATCAACAGAACATGCTGAAGGGACAGCTTTATCACCCAGAGACTGCCTATACTCTGTAATAAGCTTCCCATTCATGTCAAGCAGAGCACCTCGCTGGCCCTCTTCAAGAGAAATCTCGGTGAGTGGATAAGTAACAGAAATCTCACTCCAGAGACCCACTCTTTTCCGAAGTACTAACAAACAGGAGAGTCATAACTGACAACACATGCAGATGACTGCAAATCATGCTATGTGCCATAACACACAACACAGATATCCTTCAGAAGGGTCTCACAGAGAAACGGATAAAGGTGCGCAGAGCCATGGCCTAAGAGCCAATAAAAAAAAGCATAGTTTACCCTTAAAAAAAAACAAGGTTAAACCTAGCTACCAAATAGGTGGCAACCAAGCACAGGCACAGTTATCAGGGACAGAAGACTGGGGTTGGTGAGTGGTAGTCTGTCATTCGACACCCATGTAGCTAAGGTAGAGTACCTAAAGTAGTTATTAGACCCTCTACATTGCATCTGAATATCATGAGATCAAGGTCATAGTCTAGTCTCTGGTCACTCTCTCTCATCACTCATCTGATCAGATCAATGTCGGAATGTAGTACAATCCCCCATTATGCAGCGACACTTGCAGCTTGCAGCTCCTTACAGGCCACAAAAAGTCTAAACAAAAGGGTCCTATGCCTCTGTGCTGCCCTGCCTGACTGCCCGACTGAGCTCTATTCAGCTCTATTTAAACGCCTGCAGAGGTGACCTTTGACCTAACATACAAGGCCAGGCCATGAGATTTGATGATTCATATTCAAAATCTAGATCATCTCAAAAGGTCAGAGTCACAAGAGTGGAGACTAAACCTCGAAACATTAATAGGGCGTTTAATAGGAGGGATTCATCATAATCCCATCACCCCTCCCTATGCTAATAAATAAAATATGTGAGGGCGAGGCACAGAGCTGGCCTTGTTCAAGATAAATCTTGACCAATGGATGATGGATGGCAGATATAGATATTAGGGATTACTTCTGTCTCACTTCTCAAGAGGCACAGCAAAAAAAATGGGTATAGTTCCCTCCCCATACTAAAGGGCGTAAAGCCACAAAAACTATGCTGCTAGGCTGTAAATGCCCTCACTCCAGTTGTCCTACTAGATAGAGGCACTGTGAACTAACATCGAGTGGCACGGTGTTAGGGCAATTTTCTTTTTGGGGCTAGGCTTGTAAAAGCTCCAGGGCCATTAGCCTAGTACACACCTATGAACCAATGAACCTATGAACAAAGGAGCAATCCATTCTTAATATCCTACATATTTGTGTATATATGTCATCTCCTTACCTATATTAGTAGTGATGTTAAATAGAAATTCTAAAATTTTGGGGACATTTTTTTTACAGCGAGTCTAAGGACACTTTTAATTTATCATTTAAAATATCCTTACAGTTTTGCAGACTCAACCAATTATTCTATTATAAATTATATCTGGCTAATAAATACTCAGCTGAATGTGTTTTATTACCAGGATCTATAGTAAATGAACAAAATGACAAAAGATCAAATGCTCTTTCATCGACAAATAAATGTCAAAACCCACAAAACAGCAAACTTACATAACAGAGATATTTTCCCCAGGGAAAAAAAATCACTGCTCAAAAAAAGAAAAAAAAATGCAAAGACACAACCCACAACCCCCAATGTGGGGGGCTGTGCCCCCACACCCCCCTACTTAAATATACCAATTTTGAGATCACACCACAGTGGAGGAAATGGCAAAGTCCTGAGAATGGCCCAGCAATTTTTTTTCCCTGGAAAAAAATTGCTGCTTCGTAACTTTGCATTTTGTGGTTTTGGCTTTTATGTGTTGATGAAAGACCGTTTGCTCTTTTGTCATTTTGTTTATTTAATATAGACCCTTATTACCATTTATAAACCGGTGCCAAAATATTGAACTATTATCTTTAAAATCAAGCAGTTTTCTTAGATTATGAGTTGTTAACATTCAGTAGTAAATGTTATAGAAAATAATAAGAATGTGAGATTTTTTATTTTATGATTATTATTTAGATATCTTCTAAATGTTGACAAAATATAATTAATCAATGAGATAGAGAAGCATTTATTTTCACTACTTAGACAATAATCTTTTAATATCCAATATAATAATTACAGTTTACAGAATCAACTGCTTGTCCAAATCTAAACTTATTAATTGAAAGTTTTTTTCTTTTAGTCAGCAAAATCTAATAAGGTGTTAAGTCTAATAATGTTATAATACACTGTCCTGTTTAATATAAAGCCTGTTTGATCACTGTTAATAATTTTATCCAAAATATTATTTTTTCTTTTTGTCATTATTGACATACACATTTTATAATATATATTTAGAAGTGAAATGGTATGATATTAAGAACAGAACTTAGGGTCTTTATCGTGCTTTAGTGTTGGTGAAACAAGTAAAAATCTCCAAGATAGGGGTACATTTGATGAATATTTAACATAATTAAATACTTTCACCAAAATGTTTAATATATTTTATGACAACAATTTGTATAGTTCAGAGATTAGTCCATCCAAATCTGAAGCTTTATTTATTTTAAGATTTTTAAATTGATATTTAATTTTCTTAAGCAAAAAAGATTTATCAATACTATCTCTTTGTTGTTTAGTTATCTTACTGGTAATGTTTTCTTTTAGAAAGATTGCAAGACTATTGCTACTTATGACATTACTATTATTATTATTAGTCATTTGTTTATAATGATCCCTAAAACATTCTACTATATCCTCTAAATCAACAATTGTTTTATTTTTACTTCCACATTTATACGAAATACCTTTGATATGATTTAATTTATTCATTTTCTTCAATCTAATGGCTAATCTGTGTAAACATTTAGAATTTACTGAATAAAATTGCAATTTCATGTTTTCTAGATTTATCCACATATTTCTAATGTAAGATTTTTAATTCTAAATTATTAGTTTGATCAGTTGGTTTAGTTTTTTACTTTAAAGCATCTATCTTAGTTTGAAACTCTTTTAATTCTCTATCCTATTCTCTTCTTTTACATGCATACCAGTTTTTAGTTTTACTATTTAAATATGCTTTCAAAGAATCTCAAAGAATGATCTTGGTAACTTCTGCATTATTGTTAAACTCTAAGAAGGTGTTAACTTAATTATTAAACCAGGCTTTAAAACCCTTATTTTTTATTATATATGCATGATGTCTATTACCTATTATTAGATTATTAAAATTCAATGTGAGATTAAAAATGATATGGTCAGTCAATGCACAGGAAATAATACAGTTTCAGTTTTAGAGTACAAGTCATTTGAGACATAAACCTTGTCTACATTGGTTTGAGTGCCAAATCTGAAAGAGTAATGTGTATAATTAAGAGATTTAGATGTTTCTCAAGTTTGTTATATTACATTAAGTGATTAAAGTGGTAAAAGTGTTTTGCAACTACTGATAATCTACGTTTATATTATCAGTGGTGTCATTCTCCAATAACACAGAATTAAAATCACCTACTATAATTACTTTACCCTTCATATAAAGATCTATAGTATCTAAATACTTTTTTGAGACTTTTACTCCAATTCCAATTATCCTGTATGAGTTGACTAATGTGTAATACTTTTTTTCAATTTCTATTACCACCAACATCAACATACCATTCTTATCTGAATAAGAATCAATCACTTTTGCCATATTCACTGAATTGTTCCATAATATGCGTGCTTTTTTTTTTTTTTTTTGATGTTAAAACTGCTGTTTCAGTGACTTTGGCTTCTTCTATGTTGCTATTTAACTGCATTCCCTTTCTGGAGTTGGATTCCATGGCGGTGAAGTTGATATCTGCTTTTGTTTTTACGATAGAATAATATTTTAAGAATATTCTATCTACTTCTTTGGATAGCAAGTGTGTTTCTTGCAAAAAGACAATATAAACCTTATGAAGTTTCATATATTTCAAAAGACTACTTCTTTTTACTGGGTTATTTAAACCATTAATGTTCAATGATATACATTTATAACCTGACATTTATACTAGATAAAACTTTATATATTAATATGGCTTTAGATATAAAACAGATAAGAATATTTCTATGTATAACATACCGTGACATGGACAAGAACCAAATGACTGGAATCTTCATGTGATAAAAGCATTCAACAGGGAAAGAAAAAAAGAAAATTCATGTACAATTTTCATTGTAGGTAGAAAGAGAGACTTAGAAAGGACATTTGAAAGCTTTATGTAAAGAAGGATTGGAAAGTGGAAATGTTTATGACAAAAAAGGATTAATGGACTGGCAGCTGTGATTATAATATTGTGTTAAAAATAGAAAGAGAAAAAAGTATACATATACCAAGCACAATAAATTTAGAGGGGAATAGGATTGTTAGGAAATACTTGGGACAACCCAAAACATGTTTTTTAGATGGGGTGGAAAGAATGAAATTTGAAAAATAAATGCGACAAAAGATAACATATATTTGTGGGGAAATGGGACATGCTGCACAAAATGTGAATTGAAATGTTATAAAAGTATTAAAATTGGACCTTTAAAGGTGGAGTGCAAAAATGAAAATAACAGTAAGGAAAAAGAAAAAAGAGAGAAGAAAATAAACAGAGAAGAAATTTTAGAAGTAATAGAAATAGAAGAAAATGTATATGAGAAATAATAATAAAGAGGACAACGGAGAATGTTTTGAAATAGGTAATGAAGAAGACATACATTAGGAGGTAGTAAAAGAGAAAAAAATCTATTGTTAAAAGAGTAAAAGACAGAAACAGAAAAGTTAAAGGGATAATTACAAAATCAAAAAAAAAAAAGGAAATGTTTGAAAAAAGAATATATACAACTAAAGGCTGGGGCTTGGTATAATGGTTAAGATGCTTGACTCACAAGCACAAGGTACAGGGTTTGATTCTTACCTTTTAGAAGGAAATCTGTTAGGCTTAAAATTTAGGCCTTATAAGAAAACTAGACTAGTAATTAACTATGAATGTTTGAAACCATGAATATAAAGAAAAGGGAAAATGAAAACTTTACAGTGCTTTCTGCACATGTGAATGCTATTAAGACTATAGTAAGAATAGGAATGTTCGAGTGATGTAATAGTTGTGATGTAGATGTAATTAGAAGATAAAAGATTTAAATAACTATTCTATAGAAATACAGTAAAGATATTTGATGTAACTTTAGCAAAAATGGGAAGATTAACCATTGTAGACTTAAAATGGAAAGAACAAGTATACATAATTATAACATTATATACTTATACTAATTGTAAAAAAGGAAATATTCTTTCATCAGATTTTAGACTACATACTGATAAATGTGAATATTATAATAACAGGAGATTTTAAGTGTGATTTAAGTGGCAAGAGTAAAAAGAAAGGAAAGGATATAAGAAAAAATATTCAAATTTATCACATGATAGGTTAAAATTTTGGGGCATAAATTCATGGACTTACAAAAGGGGCATGTATAGAACTGAAATAGATTATTTTATAATATCAAAAAGTTTAGTTATAGGAGAAGGTGTGGTAGCTGAAACAGGATTTTCTGATCATCTTGTAATAATGATAGATATAAAGAAAAACAAGAAATATATACATATAAGCAAAGGAATAAAAAGATTAATGACAAATCATGGAATGCCAAAGGAAAGAGATCAGTAATACAGGTATGGAATAATCATATTACTATGAGAAAATTGTATACAAGTGGTCTGAATGGTGGGTGATTAAGTAAAAACATTAAAAAATGTTTTTTTTACAGTGGCAATATGATGTGATAAAATATAAAGAACATATAATGATGCACTGGGAGATTTAGAATATAAAAGAACATATAGTGATGCAAGTGAAGATTTAAAACATAATGAGTGAAAGTACTTTGACAAAGAAAAATTAATTATATTAAATAAATAAAGAAAAAGTACAAGAATTGTTATATAAACAAATATACTTTTTACAAGAAAAAAAAGAAGTATCAAGTTACTTAAGCAGATTAGAAAAGGAAGATGGTAATGTAATGAGAGAAATAAAAAAATGTAAAAGGAGAAATAGAACTCAGTAAAATATTATGAATAGTGTAGTACAATATGTACAAGAAATGTTTAAAGAAAAAACAAGACACTGAAAAAACATAGGAAATAAAAAAAGTTAAAAGAAGAAGAGAATAAAGAGCTGGAAAAATATTTATTTAAATGAGCTAAACAAAGTTTTAGGACAAGTAAATATAGACTCAGCTGCAAGCATAGATGGAAAAGGGTATGAAATGTATAAAAATTTAAGGGACTGGCACACACACAAACACACACACACACACACACACACACACACACACACACACACACACACACACACACACACACATACAAAAAATAGATTTTGAATGTATTGTTAAATGAAGGTTTTATATATAAAAAATTATGGAAGAGGAAGATAGAAGGCAATTAAAAAACTGGAGACCTATAGTATTGAATAATAGTGATTATAAGATATTTGTGAAAATAATACAAAAGGGATTTGAAACAAAAATGGAAAATATTATGAAAGCTAGGTTAAAAAGTATAAAGGGGCAGGGATGTCAAGAGTTATTAATGATAGTTAGTGAAATTGTGGATGATATTATGAATAGAAAAGAAAAAGCAAAAATCATGTGACACAACTGGACATGAAATCTTATAGGCAATAATGAAAGAATAAAATATAGGTGAGAAATTTATGAAATTATGTATGTCAGTATATAGTAATAATAAAGTAAAAACACTTGTAAACGGCTGATTAAACCAAAACGTATATATGAAGAGTGGTGTAAGACAGAGATGTCCAATAAGCTGTATGCTCGTATGTGAAATAAATTACAAAATGAAGGACGTGTGGTATATAACACCTGAATAGATAAGAATTCCAATTCAGTTAACATATGCAGATGACATTATAGCAATTGCAAAATATAAAATTTGGATAAACACAGTAATAATTTGCACAAATGAGTGCCTAGTGATGATAGGGATGGCTTTAAATAAAGAGAAATTAAATGTTTAGGTGATGCAGTAATGATCAGGTATATATTTTACAATGAATGAAATTTCTGTCTTAGCTATAAAATGTGGGACTAAAGATGCAAGTAGAATTCTATGTAAAAAAATAAAACAAATAAACCAACTCTGTCTTTTCTGGAGAACATATGAATTATCATTCATAAACAAGGCTTATTTGATAAATTCAGTACTGATGGGAAAAAATACCATACTTAGCAAGTGTACTTATGTTGCCAGCAGTATTTGAAAAGGAGTTATTGCAGATAATTGTTTTCATTTATATGGGGTTCTAGATTAAACCAGTAAAAAGAGGAGTTTTGTATGTAAATAAAGAACATGGAAGTATAAGGTTAATTATCCCAGTGGCTTATACTACTTCATTAAATTTGTACAAAGTGTGAAAGTGGATAAATGAAAAAAGAGAGAATAGTAGTAAAATTGCATAAATGTAAATATGATAAGTTTTGGGGTATGGTAAAAAAGAGTAAAGACAGTGTATAAATGAGGAAATGAAATGCTACAAGGAAAAATATTTTTGCGGAAAACAAAAATTGATGATAAAGAAAAAGAAAGAAAGTATGGTATAAGAATGCAATGGTAAAATATTACTATGTAAAGCCATGGGAAAATCTAGCATATGAAAAAATTTAAAGCTAAAAAATAAGAAGCAAATAGTGTAATCAAAAAGTAGAATGTTAAAATGTATGTAGACTTGTAAGAGATAAGAGAACATATTTACATAGTCTAAAAGAAGAAACTACGGAACATGTTTTTGAAATGTGAAAGAGTAAAAAGGTTATGGTGAAAACTATGCAAAGAAGATTTTTTTGAAAATATTAAAGAAGTAGTTAAAATGAAGATGGGTATGATTAAATATGGATATCATAAGAATAAAGAATAGATAAAAAATTATTTTATGTTATATGGGTTATATGGAATGAAAGAATAAATGAAATTATGTTTAATGGTAAATGGATTTTAACAACAATATTAAGTAAAATCAGATTATGGTTATGGAAAAAGAATGGCGGGTTAATAGGGATGTAAATTTAGTATGATTGCAAAGAAAATTATGAATATGTATAAACGTATTTGTACATTTATATATTTGTAGATATTGTACGTTGTTGTTGTGTCTTTCGGCTTTTCCCAGTTAGGGGTCGCCACAGCGGAACTCCGATCCGCTAATGATTGGCAGTTGATTTTTACATGCTGAGTTGCCAGCCCTAATGCACAGCCTTCAATGAAGGTACGCCCATTCATGCATGTCTCCATGCAGAAGACGCTCTAGCTGAGAGTCGAACCGGTCTGTGTCTTACTGTGAGGCAACAACAGTACCGCAATTTGTAGATATTGTACGTAAATATTTGTAAACATGTACATATTTTGTAAATAGGAATTATTTTGTAAATAAAGGATACCTACTCTTTTCAATAGGTGCTGTTGGACCTTTTACATCTACATGAGCTACCACCAACTCAGGAAGATAGGGTCTCAGTTAAATGACTCATCAAAAGGACGACCCAGTGGTGCAGTGGATGGTATTGTCACCTCATAGAAAGAGGTTCCCTGGTTCAATTCTGGCTGTGGTGCCTTCTGTGTGGAGTCTGCATATCCTCCCTGTGTTTTTGTGGATATCCTCTGGGTGCTCTGGTTTCCTCTCACATTCCAAAGATAAGCAGTAAGTGGATTAGGTACTCTAAATTGACCATATGTGTGAGTGTGAATGTGAGTGTATGTGGTGTGGGAGAACTACCATGGCAGGGCAAGCCAAGTGGCAGTGTAAACCTTGGTTCTAGATGATTGTCACTGTTGAAGTGACATCCCAACCCCATGTACAAAAATAGGAAAAAGGGGTTGTGGATAGATGGATGGAATAATGCACTTAGTTACACTATATGAAAAAATACATGTCAATAAAATATGCAACTGTTTTAAAAAAAATTACTTTATATTCATAAATGCTATAACATGATCTGTGGTATGGCATAATATTCATGTTTAAGGACTCAACTTTATATTTTGTACATCTCAGGATTATTGTAGTTCCTTTACTGTACTATGTGTGTATTGCATTCATAAATGCTGTAATTGCCTATTAGCCTGTGCTGTAGCTGAAAAGTGCCAACTGACCAGTTCACCTACCTGTTCAACAAATTAAAAAAATACATTAATAATACAGAAGCAAATAAATAAATGCATCTAGTGTCAACAACCGTTGCTAGTATGTAGATCCTCCAGTGTTTACATATTGTAGCCGTGGTTACCAGTTGCATTTAGTGCTCTGCACAAGTGCCCTCTGTTTACATAATGCTACCATGTCTCAACATATAACTATGGAATCCTATACCACTTGCATTATGTCTTTTCTATGGTGTCCAGTTTTCTCCATTTGAACCCCCCCTTCCAAGTACAGGCAGATGGTTGAAGGCCATGCCAGTGTCATTGATTACAAATTGCACTTACACTCTGATATGCATCCCACTATCACTGTCAGCCAACATAGGGTTTGAGATACTTTACCATGCAGGATTTCTTCCGTAACTAGCCCAAGATCCACATCTATGGAGACTTTACTGAAATTTCTCTATTTTCAAGTTGTATGGTTATAAGGTGTGCTGTGCAAAATGGTGCCAGAACATTATATCATGCTAGCAAGAGCCAATTATTGTGGAGTTTAACCAATGAAGCTTGTTAGTGCCACTCTCTGTGAACCACTATCATTGTACTACATGCAATCAATATATGTCAGTGACAGCCATACTCGGTGAATATAAAGCATATGAACTGAACACTCATGCGTACACTCTATGTTTGCTTGTACACTGTGCTGCAGTGCTACTATCATGTCCATCCTCTTTAGTGCTATGTTGCTTGATGTGATTCATAAACATACATCTATACACACGTGCTACAATTTTTCTCGTTATGTGGACTGGATTGAGAGGTTATTTCTACTTTAGGCAATGAGGAATGTAGGGCACCTATATGGTATCTTAAGGCAACCACCATTTTCCTATTCTTCCTGCACAGGAACTTCATATAGGACATACTAGATCATTATTATGGCCTATTAAATAAACAGGATACATAGCATAAACTGGTTAGAATGGTGAGTGATGCTACTAGCATCACATATTCTGGATATCTGTGCCCCAGTTTCAGCATACGAATAGTGATCTGAAGTAGGAAGCAAAGGTTCAGGAGTAGGTCTTAAAAGTATTTTTTTTTTTTTTTTATTTACTGCTGCTGTCTTTTATTATTGTAACTTTTGCACATGTATACTTAAGAATGTATACTTTGTTTTCTAGCAACTGAGGACTGGCAGCTGAACCTGACTGGGAGTAACAGAAGATTTATATAGATGCATGGAATCAGGAATACCTGACAGGATGAAGTCATCCTCTGCATGGAAGAGTAAACCTGTGTGGTGGTTATCTGCAATAAATAAACTATAAAACAAAAGGAAAAAATTGCTATCTGGGACCAAGAAGGAGCAGGTGTCCAAATGGAAACAATTTTTCCTTAGCTTGAACAAGCAGATAAGAGCATTAGTGAAATCCTCTAAAGCCAACTTTGAGTCCAAATTGACCACATCTACTAGAGACAATCATAAGGCCTTCTTCACATATGTCCTCAGTCTCAAAGGAAGCACCCAGATCTGTTCAGACCTGTTGATCAAGGGCACCACATACACAAATGCTGTAGATATAGTCAATCTACTGGCTAACAGATTCAGTGAAAACTTCTCCCCTCTGTCCCCCCATCAGTAAATCAGGACATCCTCAGTACCTGTCTTCCACCCATTATCTCTAGGAACAGGTCATCACTGCCCACTCAACGAAAAAAAATACAGCCTCCATGGGACCCGATAACATCCCAGGCTGCATCTTACATGAACTCAGGCATGAACTTGCAGCACCATTAGGCACCCTATTCAACCAAAGCCTGAGTACCATCTTTGTCCCAGCCGAGTGGAGGACAGCCACACAAAGGTGGAGCATACACCGATCTGGGAAATTATAGACACATCATCCTAACTAGCCTGGTCTGCAAGGCCTTGGAATGGATTATCAGGGACCTCATTAACAGTGCATAGGCAACCTCCAAACACTTGACCCCAACACAGTTTATCTTTATCAAGGAGAGGTCATGTCTGTTAAATCTGGTTGACTTCGTTGAGACAGGCACCAAAGCCATGAATGAGGGTAAGATGGTGCACACTGCCTACCTTCACCTGGCCAAAGCCTTCAATGCTATTCCCCACTCTGGCATAATAAATAAACTCTCTCAGCTAGGCATGAATCCATATGTTACTAGATGGGTAGCAAACTTGCTCACTGATAGAACCCACCTAATCAAAATAGGGGAAGCCACCTCAAGTAGTAGACCCGTAATGAGCAGCGTACCCCAGGGATCAGTCTTGGGGCATCTGTTATTTGGGATGTACTTCTCTGAGGTGCAGGCCAAAACCAGTGGGCTATGGCTGACCAAATTTTCAGATGACTGCATGCTGGGTGCTGTTATCAATTCCCCAAGTGATCTGGACGTCCTCCAAGACGGTCTCACCCAAACAAATAACTGGTGCCAGAAACATGGCCTCAAGCTGATTGCCAAAAAATGCATCATCCTCCCCTTTGGGGAGAGTGATGTCCCCACATATTATCACTTAATAACAATGTCCTAAGTACACAGTCAGTAGTGAGGGATTTGGGCACCCAGGTTGATAGCAACCTGACTTTTGACCACCATGTTCCTTCTGTTGTACAGAAAGCTTTCTACATGGCCCACCTCATAAGTAAGGGTATCTCATCCAGGGACAAAGAGGTCATAACATCCTTGTATTCTTCCCTTATAAGGCCAATTATTGAATACAATGCCCCTTTGGCATGTACTTCACAAAGCACATGCAGCAGCTGGAGAGACCGCAGAGGTTCCTCACCAGGAGAATCCAGGGCTTCAAACATTTACCACACACAGATAGGCTAAAATCCCTGCCCCTCTACTCAGTTTCATACAGACTCCTCAGAGGTCACCTCTGTCTAGCATACAAAGCAATCTCAGACCCCACCTTGATGGGACTGCTGCATATCTGCAAGTTAAGCTTCACTCAACTATCCTGCATGTGCAACCTCAACCTGGCAGTGACAACAATAGGACTTGTTGGCAGGACAGATTTGTGTCCCAGTGACTCTCCATCTGTTGAACAGACTCCCTCTCCATGTCAAGCAAAGTACCTCGTTATGCTTTTTTAAGCACAACCTGGATAACTGGATGGGAAACAGAAAATACACCCCTGAGATTCCATCTGTGTCCCTGCTGGACAGGGGCATCGGGTGCTGACTTGTCTAAACATGGGATAAACTCTTGGCTTGGCTTATAAGAACCTCAGGGCCAATAGCCTAGTAAACTCCTATGATCCTAAGATCCTAAGATTGGAGCACTTCTTCCAGAAGTGTGGTGTATATGATGTCTGTACCATTCCACTGTATATCTGAGATTGTGTACGTAGCATGCGTGGGTGATAATTTTTCTCTATTGCACTGAGATTGAGGAGAGGCATTGGTGGCAACTGATGGTTTACTTCCTAGGGGATACTGTGTGTATTTCACCAGATGTAAAACTGTACTTTTTCATATACACATTCAGCATACCGGGTCTATATCAGAACACTGAAAGTTCACATTATCGAATGTTCTTACATCGACCCCTTTTCAGCGAACGCTGAAAATAGTGAAGATAACTGAATTTTTTCCTAGGAAAATAATTTGGTTGTTTGTTTCTGTCATTTTGCTATTTTCAGTACTGTGGTGGAAAGTTACGGGTCGGGTTCAGGTAAGTGTGCGATTGGGCGTGGGTGAGGTGAGTTAGGGTTAGGGCGCAAGGGAAGTATGTGTGCGATTGTGTGGACGTGAGGGTTAGGGCGGGTTAGGTGAGTTAGGGTTAGGGCGTGGGTGAGGTGAGTGTGCGATAGTGATGGACCTTAGGGTTAGGGTTTGGGTTAAGGTAAGTGGATAGTTAGTGGTGTTTGTACAGTTTAGTGTAGGGTTAGATGTAAGATTTTGGGTGTATGTGTGTGGATTGCTGTTTGTTTGGTGTGCTTGTGTTGTGTGTATGTTTTGGAACAGCAATTTTTTTCCCTTGGAAAAAAATTGCTGTTCTGAATGTTCGATGTTGTCAGCGTTCACTGAATAGGGGTTGATGTAAAAACATTCGATAATGTGAACTTTCTGTGTTCTGATATAGACTCCAGCATACCATCTGCATTGGCTGAGAAAAAGGCAATTCAGACCCAAAAGTGATGCTGTGAATAAATGTGATGGCAATCCCATTCAGCAGTAGCTCCAGGTTATTACTTCAGATCCCTACATTTTACAAGACCAATAAACAAAAACTGAATTTTCAAAATTTAACTCTCCTGCTTTCAAGATAACTCTGTTCAGATCAAAACAAATGGAAACAATACCCAGATGCATTCGAACAGCAGTAATGAAATGGTCTTTTTTATAGCTAATCACAAGACTAAAGAAGAACACACTTTACCAGATGGAAATCGGAGACAATTTTAGAGCATGATAAAAGTCTGCACAACATAGATAAAAAATTACAAAGGTATAGTGGTACTTTACTAGGCAGACATATCTAGGTTATACTTATCTGAGTCCTAGACCTCTGTTCATTGTCGCTAGACTTTATCTCGTAAGAGAGTACTGAAAAGTTTATTGCTCAGAAAGAAATTGTCTATTTCCTTATTTCCTCTCTTGCCACTTCTTTAAATATGCTGGCAGTAGAACACAGTGCTCCCCATGAGTCAGCATAAAATTCAGTAGGCACCATTTGGCTGTTTGGTCTGTTTTATGATTATGATTAGCTTCCCACAAGTGGACTGAATATGGGACATGTACAGATAAACATAATTTTGCTTCTAAAAACTAACAGAATGCATGTCATCCTAGGTCCTTATTAATATGATCTGGCTGCCATTCTACCATGTGCAATAAGTACATTTCATAAAATAGCCTATGTTTCATTTCAGGCTAATATAAAAAGCAAACAAACAAACAAACCAACAAACAAAAAAAGCAGACCATTAAAAAATATCAGGAGTGACCTCAGACTCCCTATTCAAGACAAGCAAATATTCAAGCAGTGCAAACTACTTTATAACCATAGCTTTAACCTATACATCCTTGTATATCCTCAAAATTTAGAACTTCATCTGTCGTAGTGTAGAACAAATGGGAAAAAATGTATAACACATAGTGACAGCTTACTAAAATATTCTTCTAGGAAGTGCACAGAATGGTTAAAATGCATTGCTTTTTATTTATAAAACATTATCTTTATGAATTAATATGATTCAGTATTCATGGATATTAGTTTAAAAATTCTTAACACTGAACGTGTGACATTCAATATGGAACAATAAGGAATATGTTTTTTTTAAGAGTGAAAATAAGGAGCATTCCTCATAATGAGGTATACTTACTACCCCTCACTCAGAGTACAAGGGTAAACTTGTTAAATGACTAGAAAGAAGCCCTGCATCTAAGCATCTGAGCTCGCAGAAAACCATGTGAAGCGAAAAGGAACCAGATGGTTTATTTAAAGCTGCAGTCCTTAATTTCTCAGAGTTTGTCTCCAGCTTCACTACTTAGCCAGGCAATGTGTCTCAAAAACTAATACTCTGTTATTCTTACTAGGGGACTGTAGCCACTGGCCTGTACCACATAAAACATCCAAGGTGAGTTGTTCGACACAGATTAAGAGCGCAGAGGTTTAATACAGTGACAATCTACACATTTAGGAGCTGCTTCATTCCATTAGAAGTACAGGAGGTAATCCTGTGGTAAATTGTTTGTTTCCCATCCATAGATCCAAGTTGCACGTGAATATGGACAGGAATGATCTTTGTTTTACATGGAAGTGGTGCTTGTTCTAGAGCAGCAGTATCCTCTGTGAGAAAAATCTTGTCCCTCCAAACCATTTTATTCATGCTGCAGAAGAGGTTTAGATTTCTAGACCAAGTATTACTGATGCCATTTGACTAGCTGTTGTGCAGTAAATCCATAAGTAATGGGTCAGAGGATGTCTTGTATGCCAGACACTGGTCACCTGTTAGCAGTGTGTAGGATGCTGAGTATAGTGACAACACTTTGAGTTGGTCTATGTATGCCATATCAGGTAGGAATTGTATTATTTTAGTAAGGTATCTGTGGGTATTCCAGTTGTTACATGTATCTAGACATATACTTGCCAAATGGGGCACTATACTCAGTGACTGGCCTAAGAAGGGCTGAGTAAATGGAGTCAATGACATACCTATATCTAGAAATAATCCCTTTGTTTATAAGCTGTGCAATCTAGGACTTTCTTATCACAATGGAGACACGTTGGTCAAAAGTTAGGTCACTGTCCACATAACTTCCCAAATCCTAAATAACTGGGTCAGCTCTTAGGGGTGTACTGTCAATGTAGTAGTTTCCCATGGTAGAAGATATCCCAAATTATATGATAATAAATATTGTACATTTAGTTTCGGTCCAAGTCTTTGGTACCAGTTATTTATTTGAGATTAACTTTCTTGCAGGATAGCTGAATCATTTGGGTATTCAGTGAGTGGCGTAGGATTCGGTCATCTGCAAACTTATTCAGCTAGAAGTTTTTATTATTGGCTTTTATTTCAGAGAAGTAGATGCCAAACAGGAAAGGTCCCAGCATAGAACCCTGGGGAACTCCACTCGTGAATGGTCTCTTTGTGGAGGTAACTTGACTAATTTTGATTTCCTGCATCCTAACTGTGGCCCAGCTGGCAAAGTAATGGGTGACAAAGGGGTTCATTCCCAGTCTATTTAGGTTTTCTACTATGCCTTATTGAGTGAGTGTGTCAAAAGCTTTGGTCAGGTCAAGGTGTGTGGTGTGTATCATTTTACCTTCATCCATTGCTTTGGTGACCTTTACAAAAAGTCCACCAGGTTGAGTAAGCATGACTAGTCCTTGACAAATCCAAACTGAGAAGAGTCCAGTATTTGAAGATTCCCTATATTCTTATTGATTAATTTTATGATAATTCTTTCCATGGCTTTGCATATGAGGCTCATCAGACTTACGGATCTGTAATTGTATGGGTTTGTGAAAGATCCTCCCTTATGCAGGGGGAATAACTATAACCATTCTTCATTCACTTTGTACAAAACTTTTATGGATGCTGAGGTTGAGTATTGTAGTTGAGGGGGAGGCATAAATCATGCTTCATGCTATTTAAGATGCATACAGGGATATTATCAGACCCCATTGATGCAGTATTTTTAGCTTCTGATAGTGCTTTTAGGACATGGACCTTGTGCGATAGCTGGAGATGAGTTCGTTTAAGGTATATCTTGAGGTACAAATGGAGGAGAGAAAGGTATAAAGTTGGAGCTGAATGTATTGGCCAGTAAGTTGGCTATATCATCAGCTAACATCATTCACAAGCAGTTCAGCACATTGCTGTGTTGTGTTTTTGAGATTATGAGCATAACTAAAGACTGCCTTTGGCTTGGGTAGCTGTTTTAGTAACAAACTTGGCTTTGGTGGATTTCATTAAGCACCTGAATTGCTTGTTTATTTCAACAATGAGGGCTGAAACATTCTGGGAATTAGTGTTCTTACTTTTGGACTAAATTCTCTTCATTTTATTGTAAAGCTTGTTCATATTATGATTCTACCATATGGGTTTGTTTCTGGGGTTTGCCTCATATTAGTTCCTACAGGGTACAGCTACATCTGTGCAGTTATTTACATGCCAGTATAGTGTGGTGGTATACTTTTCTGCAGATTCGGTGGAATTACTTGAGTTTGATGCTCTGATTCCTCCACTGCTTCAGTTAGAGAGATATGAACTTCCTAGGATTTTGTCTCACATCCCAGGATCTGGTTGTTAACTTCTCCAAATATTTCTTCTTTTGGTTTCAGTAGTAGACTGAGTTTTTATATACGCTGTTTGTAGTACCACAGCACCTTATCAAGTCCTTTCATAACAAAGTACACCATAACGGTGTCCAACACCCTCAGGTTTTATTTTCCCTGTTTTAAATTAGTTTTGCCTTTTCTTGCATCTTCTGTTTGGTTGCACCAATATACATCTTAGAAGATTACATTGAGCAGTATTGGATCCTTCCTTCATTTCTTCCTTCTATTTATCTGGACATTGCCTTGGTTGTTTCTTACCTTGGCTAGTTGAATACCCAATTCCACCCCTTCTGTCTCTATAGATGCCAAGATAAGATATTTATTTTGGATCATCAGTTCATCTGCAGCTTTTATGTTTTTGGTCATTATGAGGCTGTTTGTGTGAAACACCAGGTCAGTGGACAGTTTTGTTGCACAGATATACACTTGGGCCTCTTATTTTGTGATGTTTGTTGTAAATATTAATCACTGGTCCTGATCACCAAGAATGCAGGATATCTGTGGAAAGAAGATAAGCTATTCATGTGGCACAAGTTATACATGGATGAAAAGAAACACCTCTTATTTAATGTTGCAAATGTCAAAATATGTGACAGTCTGACTTTGCATCTCAGAAACGAGAACTCCTGACCTTCATGTGTTGCAGCCATAACTGATTTTTTAGCTGTAAAACTGAGCAGCCTGAAAATGACCACATATGGTGGGGAGTCTGGATGACATGGGAGCATGGAGGTTTGTGCTTCCTTTCTGCATGTAGAGGTTTTGGGAGGTCCAGCTGAAGTTCCATATGTAGATTAACTTCTTGGTTGCCACACATATCATCATTTCTAAACTTCTTTGCAATGGGTCAGTAGGGTTGCTTCTGACTTATAGTCCCTCAACTCTAACTTCCACTTACCGTATGGACATAGTCCACCACCTTGCTGGCACTCTCTGGCATATGGCTGATCATGCTCCAGGAAAGTGACAAACAATAGATATGCTACTGGCTTTTACTAGTCTTGGGCATTCTTTGCTTTGATCACAACAGTATCTTCTAACACTTCTACCACCAGAACTATAAGCTTTTGTCAGTATTGATCATAGTATCAAGTTTTTGAAGTTGGCTGGAAGGTCCTGAGTAGCAACAATATCCACCATGTGGTCCCAGACTGATTAGAGTAAAAGCTGAGAATCAGTACCTGTCACTCAATTTAGCAACATTATGAAACTTGCACAATGCTTCCAACTTCCAAATGATGTAACTCTTGTGAGATTATAATACCCAAAGGTAACTAAACTGACAGGAAGATATGTTCCTGTTGGTGCTCCCCTAAAGCATGACATATGTCACAAAATGCTAAGTCCCCAGCCCAATGGCAGATCATGTTTAATTCGCTCACTTACAATGAGCTGGAAAACCAACTACTGGATGAGTATGAATTAAGGGAGAATTAGAAGACCAGCTCATTCTCAATGAATGTCAGCTGACATTTGACATAGATCTAAAAGGAAGGATTACCAAATCCGAACCCAGAGAAGGTTGGGAAAATATAGAGAAGAGATAAACAGTACCAAATAATAATAAGAAACTATGACCATTTGAGTTGTCCATAGTTCAGAAATGTGTCTGCTGATCGCCTAGACCCATGCAAGAATAATAAAATGCAGTAGGTTAGTCTGTCTTTTTGTTCTGCCTTTCCACGCTATAGAACAAAGTCCATTAGGGTGATGGACATGTTTATTTATTGCAATATGTTCAATAATTTATTAGGCTCTGGTGCAAAGGAAGAGAGTTAGTGTTAGTGCTTGACACCTATTTCAGCATACGTCTTTTAACCTGAACCAACAATCTGAAAAAATGATGGTTCAATTTTCGTTATGTTATCGATAGCACCTTAAACACTACACAAATCCAGTCATATCATACTAAGTGACATCAGTGAATGACTCAAAGAACTGCTCATGGTTAGTCAGGGCCTTATTAATTTTATTCTAAATTTCTAAGGCTATGCAGCATCTCCATTGGCATTTCCTTAGTATATATTAGAAACAAGTCACTTGCAAGTAATGATGCAGTGAATTATGGATTCAATGAGTTATTAGGAAACTGATTAGTTTGATTTATTCATTATTTCTACTAACTTAATGAAATGTTCATCATTATCTCTATCACATATCTATGCTAACCTGCCATTTCTGCTGATCTGTATACTACCGTACTATCATTATTTTCCATTTTGTAGCAACAGGCCATGGTGGTGCAGTGGTTAGCATTGCCGTCTCACAGCAAGAGATTCTCCAGTTCGATCCTTGGCTGGGGTGCCTGCTGTGTGGAGTCTGCATGTCCTCTCTGTGGTCGCGTGGGTTCCCTCTGGGTGCTCCGGTTTCCTCCCAAAGACATGCTGCAGGTGAATTGGTCACTCTAAATTGGCCCTAAGTGTGATTTTGTGTGTGTGCCTTCTGTGGAAGGTTGGGTGCCGGGCTGGCAACCTGACACTGTAAAACTCCATTGCAAATCATGAGCAGACAAGGTGATCCACTGTGGCGACCCCTAACCCGGAAAAGCCAAAAGAAGATTGTTGCCAAAAATGAGGCATGGTCTATTTTACACATAAATGTACAATAATTTAATAAAATATTGCTTGTGTCATGCTTGTATTTCTCTGCTTTTTTACAGTCCCACTAACCGCATTTCCAAATGTACTGTAAAACAGAAACATAAGAACAATACTATAATGCAAACACTAATGGGGCCCATAAGATGCCTAGCCATACATAGCTTAAAAATGACACACAAAGTTCTTGTCACCAGCATCTTGCACATAATGAATGTATGGGTAGTTGCATTCTGGTCACACTGGCATATTCTTACTCTACTGCTGCTATTTTGGCTGTATGAGAGACGTGCTGCCTAATGTTTTAGGATATACTATGGCTTTTCAGTACACAGCATTGTGCATTATGTCGAACTGCATATGTTTTGCTAAGATATGGTCGTATGCCTTCTGGGACATATAATTTGATCCACACTTTTCATTCTGAAGAGCACTGTTCAACACTGATACTACATTAGAGCAGTAGTCCAGATAATTGCTCCACAAATTTATGTAGACACTGTCTCTGCTCAATGTGTGAATGTAGCCATAGCAAACAGATGTAAGTATTTGGCTTAGAGAGGCAGCATCTCCCATTTCCTTTCAGTTACATATAACATTGTGGCTGCCTGAGCCAGCAATGCGCCAACATTTAAACTGTCGATGTCAAGAGCAGTATAAAATGTCTGTCACATTTGCTGAATACAACTTTCATAACAGTCTCACAAATATCACTTAGTATTAAGGCTGTGAGCTATTAATGAGCTGTTTCCTATGGGCTAGGGTACAGTGTTCTTTTATGTCCAACTCCATAGGTTTACTATGTGACTGAGCAAGTCATTTAACCAGATAGCACTTGTGGGTCACTCCTGAAAAGGGGCACTTGGTCCACTGGGCTTACCTGGTTAACAAATGCATAAAATCAAATAATAATAATAATAATAATAATAATAATAATAATAATATATATATATATATATATATATATATATATATATATATATATGTGTGTGTGTGTGTGTGTGTGTGTGTGTGTGTGTGTGTGTGTGTGTGTGCGTGTGTGTGTTACAAGAAGGGGGCGGCATATCCTGCCCTAGGCTTGCTTGAGTATCCTCCAGGTGTTCCAATTTCCTCCAGGAATTTGGCATTCTAAATTGGCCATAGGTGTAAGTGTGTATGCAAGTGTGTGGTGTGGAAGAACTATCATGGCAGGGCTAGCCACTCAGTGGTGTAAACACTGGGTCTAGATAACTGTCACTGTTGAAGTGACAACCTGACCCCTTGTAAAAATGGGAAAAAGAGGTTGTAAATACATGGTTATAGTTAGATGATGAATATTGAAAGCACATTACAAAACAATTAAAGTCTGAGAAGCAGAGTGTTAATATTTTAAAATGTACATGTCAGCAGTCATTGGAAAGGTTTGGAAGGATTAACTTACATGAAGACTTAGGGGACAGAGAAGTATATATTTAATTTGAAAAAAAGCACTAGTATCCTGGTTTTCATTTGACATGTTTATAACTTTAGGGTGGGTCCGCTACAAATGCTCACATGCTAGTAGTTCATGACCTGCTCACTGCCACTTGCTTAAAAAAGTGAGCGCTTGAACTCCCAATAACCCGGTCTCCCACTTGTACATAGCCCTTCATGCACCTGCCCCCTATACAACTACAGCACTATGCTGATATAAATGCTAAGTCTAAAACTCAAATCCAGTTCCCAATCCAAGTCCTCAGTCCCTTACCATAATCCTCCACTTCCCCTCCCTAGTCCTAATGTCTTCAATTGCTCCATAAACCAAAAAGTCCTACATACCTGCTTAAATTTAAATTCCCTGATCACTCCTAACACTAAAACTCACCTCTCACTTCCTAAACCTAAAACCCACTTCTTGTCCACTAAACCCAAAACTCCCCATCTGCTCCTTAAATCTAAATCCCCCTTCCCACCCACTAAGCCTAAAATCTCCTCTCTCTCTCTAAGCCTAACTGCCTCTAAACCTTCCCCATGGCTGCTTGCCCAACCTCATATTCAAGTTCAAATGCAAGCAATAGTCCAGCTTAGCTACAAGGTGCTCATATCCCTGGCTTTGAGACAGAGGTTTTCAGGTATTTGTGACTCAAGCACCTGTAGCACTCCTCTTTAAGTCAACCAAGCTGCAAGTTTACAACGTGCTAGCTCTATAAATTCCGAAGGTCAGTGGAGGTTTGGCCAGTTAAACAGATTTATTATATATTCACTAAGTACAATTTCTGTGGAAAACAAGGTGTCACCCTAATCCACTGCATTAACTGAGTCAGTTGCTCAGTTACTTAGAAAAAAAGGTGTATGAAATTTCTTCTCATTTGTGTGTTCCAGCAATAAACTGCCAAAGCAGTGCTTGAATAATATTCCATTGTGCTACTGTTTAAACCCTCCTTTTATTAATTGTGTCTCTGCAGGAAGAACTCTGTTTAATCGTTCAGCATGTAATAGCTAATGTAATGATTCAGAGTAGCACAGAACAGCTTTAAGGTAACTATCAGTTAAACAGGATGCATTTAGTAACTTGACTATTAACCAATTAAGAAAGATATGTGTGTAAATGCCATTGCAAGAATATAGAAGATTATACCATACTTACTGTTATAAATCTTGCAAACGGGAATAATAGAAATGCAGAATGCTGCATAATAAGTGGCTTCCAGAAAAGTTTCTGTCAATTGTATCAATTTAAACATGGAGAAAATGGCAGAATATGAATGTCAAAAAGGTAGAAGAGTAAGCAGAGGAACATACTGAAGGGCACATGGAAAAAGAGCAAGGGAATGGGGTGGGGAAGAATGATATACTCTTTTTTTGGGACAGGTGCCCTTTTTTATTTTTGTCAGGATGCGGCTAGCCACTTGTTGGTGTAAACCTTAGCTCTAGATGATTGTCACTGCTGAAGTGACACCCTAACCCCATGTGCAAAAATAGGGGAAAAGGGGTAGTGGACAAAAACACAAAATACAACAGGAGATGTACTGAGTCCTGATCCAAAAGGGGGGGGTCAATGGTTATACATACATATTATTGGCAAGCTAGAATGTCATTAATGCCCATGCTTGAAATATTTCTATATATGTATGTATGTATGTATGTATGTATGTATATGCTGATAGAGAGAGAGAGGAGAGGTGCTGACGGGGAAGACTGTTCTACAAATAGTGGAGGGAGATGATGTACAAGGAAGGAGAATACCATGATTGGAGATAAGGTTGGGTCTTGACTCCCTTTTGTATCCTTCTGTGACTGCCATGTCTCCTGGGTCTCACTTCAAATGGCACATTGAGCAGAGAAAGTCAGTAATGCAGCTCTACTAGTCTCACAAGGGATGCTCTCCAGGGAGCCAATGCAGGTGTCAACATACCAATCCTCCAAATCATGCCATATAACATAATCGAATCTATGGGTGGTGTCTCCAGTGGGTTCAATGACATCTCTCTCTAGTAATTTACTGCTGCAGGCCAATGAGGATACAAGTAGCAGCAGTCACTGCCTGGTAAGTCTGTGCCAGGCATCCACCATACATTGGTGACAATCACAGATGTCTCAAATCTAGCAATCCCAATGGTTTCTGTACATAAGGTACAGAAATATTTTTGAATCTTTAAAGCACAAAATGGGAGCCCTTCCATACTCAGTACCTCCAGAAGCCAGAACCATTTAACATGTCACAGACCAGAAGAATAAGGTATTTTATTTGCAGTGATGCACATTGCTGCTGCCAACATATGATGAGTAACAATATGCAGTGAGTTTGTGTGACATGTCATGGTGGGACCATATTATATCACATATAAACATAGCATGGGATGATTGTGTTAGCAGCAAATGGTAGCATGTCAGTAGTGTGACAATGGCAGAGTATCCACACATGCTTCCAGTTCTGCACTTTCACACCATCATAGATCGTAATAAAAATAAATGTATGTACACATCTTCTGCGGTCAGTGACCTGTCCACAAGTGTGCAATGCACTTCACATATACTCATGTGAGTGCATATTCTGAAGCAAGCCTTGTAATGCAATTTCTTTCATGTATGCAGTGAAGTAAAAGAATGATTCATAGGCATTTTCTCTGAATAGGATAAATAGCATAATTTGCACTGTAAAATCCTTTAAATTCCATCATAAAGACAGATGTGGCTGCTCACCATGCTATGGAATTTGTTAGATTTAGTAGAAAATTATAGAGTGACCCTTTTTAGACCCAGATGACACTTCTGGGATTTTATTAGCATTAGACATGAAGTAAGTGAATGAAAGATAATGCAAACAAATGTTAAAATATTGCTTTTGTACATCTGATCTAGATCTATTGTGTTTGTTCATTTATAGGAATTGTTTTCTTGGAGGATTGGGGCTCAGTTGACAAGAAGTCATTGCTGACCGGGAGCACATTTTGTTTTTAAATATGGTATGCTGCTGTTATTTAAAAATTCAAGAGTCACAGCAGGAGGTTTGAAGTTTGTTGTAGGAAGTGGGAAATACAAGTACTGTGTTTAGGTTTATGACTGTAGATGTCACAATACGGACTTTCCTTTATCTTAAACAGTATTGTATAATTATACTTAACTATAAATTTCCCATGTATCATGCAATGTACTGGGGGGGGGGCTGTGAAGAAGACATTATTTGGTGTGAGACTGTTGTGTGGTAGATGTTTTGTGGCAAGGTGCTGGTCATGCTGTATAACTTGCTGTTATTGTTGAAGAAGGGCATTCTGCATTTATGGGCTGCATCGTAATGCAGCCATGGTCCTCTATTCTTGAATTGGGATGGGAAGGATGCTTTCACGCATATATGTATAGGAAGCCCCATGTGGGTAATATTAAAGTGTGTCACTGACATGCTGATAAATGGTCTGCCTTAGGCCACAGCCCATGATTTTGCTGCACACATACTGAGGATACGGGTTAAACACTAGTGGTGCATGGACATGAAACAGGCATACACTCTTTAGCACTGGTAGGATGGGTGACATATGATGGCAGGTAATTGCACTGTTGAGTACTCTAGTACTTCAACACATCTCAAGACAGATAGGGTACATAGAAATTACCCATCCACAGTTCTGGTGTAAGCAGAATGTGCACTAATGTGTGATCATCTATACACAGGGAGTACATGACATGTTCCAGACATCCTTGTATTTTTGCAGAGTTTTCTCCACGGATTAATGCTGCTGATGATGTATGCCAAGACATCACATACTACCAGATCCTATTGTGTACTACTGAAAAGGCTGGCAACTGATGAAGCAGCATGTGCCTCTTCATGGCTGAGAAGTAACAGGCTTAGTGGCAACACTGGACTTTGTTCTTTGGTGCTGAGATGTCAGTAGAGGGCATATAACAAGCCAAAATATTATACAAGTATATCTTCATATTTAAAGGTACACCTGTATGACAAAGTGAAAAGGAGAATGGAGTTGGGGGGGGAGGGTCACTGTGGCAATGTTAGACATGGCTAATGTGATGGGATGGCCCATCCTCCTTCCTCAGACACAGCTCCTGTAAGATGGTAGCTTATATATCAGTGCAGGTATTATACACCTTGCCTCCTTCATTTTATAATTTATTTCATATACTATCACATTCATAACTAATGCAAAGTGTATACAGTAAACTCTCAGTTAACAGGAACTCAAGCAACCAGAAAAAAATTGAATAAATACAGTACAGTATGATCAATTCAGTTTTTCATGTGTTGCACTTTCTGTTTTCTCCCACAGAAACATACCTTATATTTTTAGAGTTTTAGAGTTTAAAAAGGAAGATATAAATGAATTCCCTCTCTCACCAACCTGAGAACAAGTCAAACCAAACAAGTCAAATCACTAAAATGTCAACACTCGCTCCATACTCACTCACTCAGTTTGCATCAGATTACGCATTCTCTCTCTGACCTCTCTCACACACATACAGTGTCTTCAGCTTTTATACATGCATTCACTCATTCTTTCTCACTTCAATCTCTCGCACACACACTCTGTTCAGGGGTCTATATCAGATAATCGAAAGCTGATAACACCAAAGCACAAAACTGCGAACTTCAAACCTCGAAATCTAACAACATCGAATCCACAAAAGAAAACCCTAATTACCCAAAACAAAAAAAAAAACGCTCTATGCAGGGGGCAAGCCCCTCCTGCACTTCCCCGCTACTTAAATATACCAACTCCAAAATCGCACTACAGTGCAGTAAAGGGAAATCTTCCCTTCCCGCACTCTATGGTAATCTCTGTTCTACGGTTCAAAGTTTTTGAACTTCGAGGTTTGAAGTTCAGAGTTTTGTGCTTCAGAGTTATCAGACTTTGAGGTTATGATATAAACCCTCTCTTCAAGTTTCATACATCTCTCCAATTTCTCACACACTGTTGCTTCTACTTTCATACATGCATTCACTCACTCTTTCTGTCTTCAGTCTCTCACACAAACTCTCTTCACTTTCATACATCTTTCCAGTCACTTCTGCTTTCATACATGCATTCACTCTCTCACTCTCTCCCTATTCAGTTCATTCAATTTCAATCCACTCAGTGTGCAACTAAAAACCATTCCTCGTGCCACGCTTTCTAGTGGAAATATAAGTTTAAAATATCATTATTCCAGCCAGGCTTTCAATTACTGTATTTTAACATTAAAATCAAACCAATACTGTGTTTACGGTATGGTATGGTATGGTATGGTATGGTACAGGTTACAGTATTTGTCAGGTCTATTTTTAATAGTAACTCGCAACCGAAAACTACATTTATCCAGCACCTACCAATCCCCATGGGTGCCTGTTAACTGAAAGCTTATTGTACAACTCGTTGGGCGCCCCTGTCTTACACAATTCTTCAGATGCACCTCTTGGCTTTACCAGCCATTTACAAGTATTTTTACTTTATTAGTTATACAATATATAATTATACATACTTTCCTGACTTTCTCATTTATATTATATTATTTCATTTTTACCCAAAAGATTTTGTGCCAGTTATTTCAAATGACTTATTAAGGTGCCCTATCATGATTTTGTTTCTTCTTTTCTGTCCATAATATCATCCACAATTTCTCTATCATTATTAATTTTTGACAATGTTTCTACTTTATAGTATATATACTACCTTCCATAATATTTTCCCATTTTATCTTCAAATCTCTTTTATTATTTTTATAATCATCTTATAATAATTATTATTCAATACTATTGGTCTCCGGCTTTTTCTTCTATATTCCCTCTTCTGTATACATTTTTGTATTCCACATATACAAACCTACATTTAACCATTCATTCAAAATCTTAATAAAAAAAAAAGTATATATATATATATATATATATATATATATATATATATATATATATATATATATATATATATATATATATATATATATATATATATATATATATATATATATATATATATATATATATATATATATATATATATATATATTTCTACCTGATAACACTGACATGCCAAAACACTGACAACGAAATAACCGACACGAAAAAACTGAAGAAAAAAAAGTTCAAAAACACGAAACTTCACATGCCTGACAAACCAAAATCCCGACAATCAACAAAATAAATACCTTTCCCGAAAAACACATAACACAAGCACACCAAAAACCTTACAAACCTACACTAAACCTTACATACACAACTATCTATGCACTAGCCTTAACCCAAACCCTAACCCTAAGGTCCGTCACTATCGCACACTTACCTTACCCACACCCTAACCCTAACTCAGTTAATCCAACCCTAACACTCAAGTCTGTCACTATCGCACACTTACCTTACCTGCACCCTAACTCTTAACTCACTTAACCCGCCCCTAAACTTAAACTCCATCACTATCGCACACTTACCTGACCCGCACCCTACCCTAACGTCCATCACTATCACACACTTACCTTACCCACACCCTGACCCTAATGTCCATCCCTATCACACACTTACCTTAACATGTCAGTGTTCTCAGAATCGGGATTCTCACCTGCCGGTCTTCTCCGTTGTCGATCTTCCAGTGTCGGTGTTCTCGTTGTCGGCAATCTGCGATTTTGGCGTTTTCAGGTAGACCCATATATATATATATATATATATATATATATAGAGAGAGAGAGAGAGAGAGTAGACTCCCTCTTATCTTTATCCAGCCTCTTCTTTAACTGGCCATCAAGTTTCTGCTGTAGCCCTAGCAAAAGACAACAGAGAAGAATAACACTTTGCCTCCTCTGCGCTAAATAATGACAGACATTTGAATTTTAGACTTCAAATTCATTATAAAAATGCATGCTAACACAAATCTTGTTATTCTAGCTGATTTACAACCTAAAATGCTATTTTGTATACATTTTCTGATTAACCAGGCATTCTTTTATCAAGCCTAAGGTCCGGTCCCAGCATGACCGGATAAGAGGGAGTCTACTGTAGATAGATTTTTTGTGCCAGTCCCTTAAAATTTTATAAATTTCATAGCAACTCATTCTTCTTTTTCTGTTTAATTTTTTATATTCCGTTTTTTTTCACTTTCTTTTTTCTTTAAACATTTCTTGTACATATTGTATAGCACTATTCATAACCTTTTCTTGAGTTCTTTCTATTTCTCCTTTTACATTTTTTTATTTCTAAGTAACTTAATACTTTTCTTTTCCTTGCAAAAAATATATTTGCTTAAATAACAATTCTTGTACTTTTTGCTTTCATATAGTTCTTTTCCTATGTCAAAGTACTTTCTGACATTGTTTTAAATCTTCCAATGCATCATATGTTCCTTTATACTTTTCTTTCTCTGTTTTTCTCACATCATAGTCCCCTTGTAAAAGTATTTTTATATTTTTCCTTAAATATCACACACCATGCACACCAATTTTATAAAATGTTCTCAAAGTAATATTTCTATAACTGTATTACTAATCTCTTTCCTTTTTCATCCCATGCTTTCTCATTTATTCTTTTTATTCCTTAGCCTATGTTTATATATTCTTGTTTACCTTTATTTCTAGTCATATTGCAAGATGATCAGAAAATCCTGTTTCAGCTACTTCTATCCCATAATTAAACCTTCTAATACTATAACATAAACTATTTTAGTTCTATACATACCCTTTTTGTAAGTCTTTGAATGTGTGTCCTAAAGTTATAACTTACCACATCTTATAACTTCTAACATTTTCTTATATTATTTCCTTTCTTTTTGCGTTTGCTGCTTAAATCACAATTAAAGTATCCTGTTATTATAATATTCATATGTATTACTTCATAGGCAATAATCTGATGAAATAAGCTTTCCCTTTATATATAATTAGTATAAGCATATACTGTTATATATACTTGTGCTTTTTATTTTAAATATGCAATGGCTAATCTTCCCATTTTTGCTGAAGTTATACTTTACTACATTTCTACATAATATGGTTATTCCAGAGCATTTTTTATTTTCCAAACTCCAGATTATCCTTCCTCTCAGTGGTTTCTCTGTTTGCATTCTTTCTTCATTCATCATTTATTTGTTTTCTAACATAATTACATCTAAATCACATATACTACACCATTCCAAAATCCTAACCATTCTTACTATATTCTTAATACTATTTACATTTAGAGAAAACACTGTAAAATTTTTATTTTCTCTTTTTTTAGATTCATGGTTTCACATGTTCATAGCTTCTTACTAGCCAAGCTTCCTTAATGAGCCATTCTAAACTTGGTCAATTTCCCTCCCAAAGATGAAAATAAAACACTATACCTTGTGTTGGTGAGTCAAACACAAGCACCTTAAACTTTATACTAAACCCCAACCATTAGTTGTATACATTCTTTTTCATCCATTTCCTTTCTTTTTTTTCTTTTTTATTTATCCCTTTAAATTTTCTTTTTCTCTGTATTTTACCCTTTTATTAATAGACTACTTTGTTTTATTTTACTATCTTCCAATTTATGTCTTCCCAATGCCCTAGGGTTACCACCTGTCCCACTTTGTGAGGGACAGTCCCTCTTTGGGCAGTTGTGTCCTGACAAAAAATTGTAAACATGGCAAATGTCCTGAGATTTTAGGACAAAATTATTTCCTATATTTTATGTAATAGTTGCATAAAACAGTTATTCTGTATCTAAAATACCTAAATGTTATAAGAAACAGCATAAGGAACTAAAATGCTACAAGAATAAGCTTTTATTTAGGCAAAAAAGTTAAGTTCTATCCTTTGTACTGACCGTGGGTATGTGTTGTCCTGTAAAATCTGATGTTTGTACCAAAAATGTCCCACTTTGGCCATTTGAAAAGGTGGCAACCCTACAATGCCCTATGCAAATTTCCACTAATAGTATAAAAAACAGCTTCAGTCTCCCCTGAAAAGGGGTCCCAGAGCTGGCCAACAAAAGGATAAATAAATACAAAAGTAGTGGTGGAGAGCAGGATTGAGTGACAATGCGAAGAAGAGTGCAGAGAGACAGAGAGGAAGAGAGACACGGGTTAATCTAGCATGGATGTCTGAGTGCTAAGTTATGAAGTAAATGTAGGAAGGAAGGACAGAGTGAGAGAGATTGTGCTAGCTACAGAGGTAAGTAACACTTTGTGGAGAAAATCATTCACAAACAACTATTGTGTGTAAAACATTTCTGAGCATATGTCTAAACTTGGGGAAGAAAGTGATGGCTCTTAGGTGTGCAGTGAATGATTCCCAAGGTGTCATTACTGAGAAGCTGTAGTTGATGGAGTGGAGTTTTGTGAATGGGGTAGAGAAGGAAAGAGAGATAGAAGATTGTATTCCAAGGTTCTAAGATTTGTTTCAGTGAGAGAGAACAGTCAGTTGAAGAAGAAACTGAAGGAATGTTGATATACAAGCTTGTAGATTAGATACATTAGGAATGCTCATTTTTCATTTGTGGGAAGCTATTTGCATTAATTAAGACTGAACAGTGTTTTTCTCATGGGGATAAATTGATAAACACACTGGTTTTACTGAATAGCATTTACAGAACTGAGTGGGCTTCTTTAAGGCTTTGGCAATTACAAGGAGGCCAAATTCTAACTATGGTAGGAAAACTCATTTTCTTATTGCTGCTCTACCTTCAGGAGACAGAAAGTACAACAGTTTTTTTAGTCAGCAAAGGTAGTGAATTTACTTTAGAAGCTGAAAAGTCCATTGATAGAACCAGCCATGTGCCAAGGTATTTGATGCATGGTGTGACCTTTAAGTGATCTTTGAAGTGATGTCTTGTTGTCCAGTTTTGCAGAATTGTGGAGAGTTTTTGTCTTGTGCCAAAGATTATGCTTTAATTTTTTTGTTGTTCAGCATGTGGTCATTGTGTGAGAGCCATAGTTATAGAGCATTTAGGTCTTTCTCATTTTTTTTTTTTGTTTTCAGATGATGAAGTAGTTACAAGTGGGGTCTGTAGATTGCCATATCATTTGCATACAAAATAATGAAGGGACATTTGGTGGAAGAACCAATTCTTGAGTTACTCATTTTGCAAGAGGGATATAGAGATAGGATGAGTTCCCTTTTTATACTTTACAGGTCTATTTGTAATGAAATTATGGAATATGGAAAGGCAGTCTTTTTATGTCTGATCTAAGAAGGCAGTTAGGGAGTGTTGAATGATCTGTCAGATCAAAGGCTTTGGTGAGGTCTTTAAAGACTGCATTGGAAATATAGCCTTTATCCATGATTCATAACTTATCATTGGTTGATGTGTAAAGAGTGATTAAAGTGTGTCATCTGTAACAACATCCATGCTAGTTTCAAACCTCTCTACTGTTCAGATTTTCACATAATGTCCAGATTTTTGCCTCATATTTTTTTGTCTGTTCCTCATAAAAGTTGTAGTTTTCTGGCAAATCAGTAGGATGATCGAAGGATTGAAGTCACTAAATAATGGCATACATTTGATATTCAGACTTCAAAGTCTTCAAAAAAGTATGTTAACACAAACCCTCTTACTCTAGCAACTTTCAAAGTTTATAAGAACAATATTTAAAATCTATCTCTATTTTGGGGCCTTTGTCCCCAATTTTGTCAGGCTTTGTCCAGATTTATAGCACTAAGAGGTTAAGAGGTATGGCTAGTGTGGGGAGGGCATGTGTTGTTTTTTACCTTAGGTTGTAAGTTGAGTGAAGATAAGTTTTTCCATGATTTTCCTAGGGTTAGTAGAACAGGTTGTGGTCTGAAATTCTTTGCATCAATAGCTCTATTTTTAAATTTTCCATATTATTTGAGTTTCAGTTACTGTGATGAGAATGGACTATATTCCTGAGTTATGGTATGATTAGTGCTTGTGAAATTAGTTTTGCTAAGGTCATTGATGTCTGCTAAGAGTGCTCTTTTCAGCAGCTGAAATGTAGACAGAATTACTTCTTTCTGAAGACCATATGGAGTGAAATATATTGGTAGCATATTTAACTAGACTAGGGAATTCTTTTTCATCAGACCTGTTGCTCCTCCTCCTCCTACTATTACTACTTCCCTTATAAGACCCATTGTTGAGTACAATGCCCCTTTTGACATGTATCTCACAAAGCACATGCAGCAGCTGAAGAGACCACAGAGCTTTCTCACCAGGAGGGAGCACAGAGGTTCCTCACCCATAGAATCCAGGGCCTCGAACATCTATCATACACAAATAGGCTAAAAGCCCTATCTCTCTACTCAGTCTCATACAGACTCCTCAGAGGTGACCTCTGTCTGGCATACAAGGTGATCTCAGACTGACTAGCTTTAAACAACACCTGCCAAATCCTCTCATTAATTACTCAATATCAGCCTCCTAACATACTATGTGCTGGATAAATGGGTCAGGCTTCAACTAACCCAGGAAGTTATAGACCCATAAGTCTGATGAGTTTTATCTGCAATGCTATGGAAAGGGCATTATGGAATTAGTAAACAAGAATATAGGTAACCTATAAGGCCTTGACCTAAGTCAGTTTGATGTTATCAAGGGCAGATCCTGCCTACTCAATCTGGTCAACTTCAGTGCATTCAGTATGTTTTATCAGTATTCATTACATACAGCATACAGTACCATTTCACATTCAGGTATTGTTAATAAACTTTCCCAGCTATATGCCAATCCCCATGTAACTCAGCGGGTCGCAAACTGGCTCAGAAATACAACTCAGTAAATTTGGGTGGGAAACTTTATCTCTTTCAAAAGACTTGTCATCAGTGGTGTACCCCATGGCTGTGTTCTTGGGTCACTCCTCTTTGGCATTTACTTCTCAAAGGTCAAAGCCAGTGTTTAGGGCTGATGGCTGAAAATGTTTGCTGATGACTGTAAACTATGTCATTATTAACTGTCTAGTGGACACCAACATCCTCCAATGGGGTATTTCACAACAAATAGCTAGTGTCGAAGTCATATACTAAAACTAAATGCCAGAAAATATATAATAGTGTCCTTCAGCAAGCATGATGTCACCTGAAATAGTCACATTGATAACACATCACTAAAAAAGCAATCCAGTAGTTAGGAACCTGCTAAGCTATGTAGAAAGTGACATGTTCTTCAATCACCATATATGCACTGTTGTAAGAAAGTCCTTTTTCATTGTGCAGCTGATAAGTAAGGGTATGGTATCCATGTGTAAAGATTAAATCATTCCTTTGTGTTTGGCACTTATTATGCCAGTCATAGGGTATAATTCCCTTTTGGTGTATACCTGTCCAAATACTTGGCACAGCATGAAAACCCACAGTGTTTTCTCATCAAGAAAATCAAGAGCCTAAATCATAACAACTACAGCCACCATCTCAAAGCCTTGCCCTTATTCTTGGTATCATACAGATTGCTGAGGAGTGATCCCTGCTTCAGAGACAGGGCCTCAACAGATCATACCCTCAGAACTACTGCATATCCACAAGTCAAAAAGTGACATAAAAACCTGCTCAAGAGATCTTAATCTCTTCTGCAACATAAGTAAAACATGCTAGAGGGATAGCTATGTATAGCAGAGAATTCCACTCTTTTGGAATAGTTTCCCTCTCCACACAAAAGAACACACTTCTCTTGCTCTTTTCAAACATAATCTTGAAGTATGGATGGACAAGCATAAATTCACCTATGGAGTAGCACCCTTGCCCCTTATGGAAAGATGTACATAAATGTCCTGCTGCTCTGTTATTTCTTAACTAAATTACTGATTTGTGTTATTTTATAATAAAATTACAGCAACTCAAAAGTTCATGGGAATGCATAGCTAGACATCTAGAAATCATCTAGGGTCAATAGCTTGTTAAGAACATATGACCCTATATATAAATCTTATCTAGGAATAGTGCCTGCTTCCCAAGACCTTTAAAAGGATAAAGTAAAAATAAAATGCTGCATGAAGAACTTACATGGCAAGACTCTTTATTTAAAAACAATAAAACAGATAAAAATGTGAGCGCTTTTGTGACATGCCAGTCGCTTCATCAGACAAGTAAAAAAATGAGGCAAAAAGCCTTTTTATACCTCTGTTGTTAACAAAAGCAATTAATTAACACATTTAAGTAAATTAAGCAACTGATAATCAATCATTATAACAATCAATTTAAAAATGCTGGGGTAGGAAGCATAAAAGCAGGCACTGAAACAATGTATAATATAGGCTAAAAAGTAATGTAGATATATACCTATAATTATTTGTGTCTTAGTCTGCTTGCCTTCAAAAAAGGTTTAAGTGAGAAGACCCCATTAAGTCCTGGAGACTTCTCTGCATTAAGCAGGAGAATCCATTTTTGTTCCGCTACCTCAGTATGGTTTTCTATGTCTCCTCCCCGAACATTAATATCTATTACCTGCAATACTAAAAATTTAAAACTATGAGTTTGATCTGTCATCATGATATGAGCAGCTAGGGCATTGTTCTCCTTCTTGTTAATGTCCCTGGTATGATCAAGTATTCTTTCTTTGAGTAATCTATTGGTTTTGCCTACATAAAATGCATGGCATTTTTGGCAAAATGAAAAGTACACTAGATTAGCAGTTCTGCAATCAGCATAATAGTCTATATTGATGGTAAAGTTACATACTGGATGTGTATAGCGTGAGTAAGTATAAATATACTTACATGCTGAGCAACTTCTGCATGGAAAAGTACCCTTTCTGACAGATAAATAATTCCTGTTGGCCCTGGACTGGTTTCTATTACAAAGATGCTGTTTAAGGGACATGTTATTCCTGAAACAAAAGGTAGGTGTATGTCCAATCTTATTCACCAGCTCTGGAACAGTGTGTAGGATGTTCCAATTCTTCTTAATAATGCTGCAATAATCATTGATGTCACTAGAATATTGCAGCATTACCCTGACCTTTAAAAGGATAGTTAACTTCTGTGTATCCCTCTGGTATTAGATTAGAATGAAAGCAAAAGTAAAAATGTTTTGATGCATATATTATACACAGCTATGAGTCTTGGAGGCATAACACAGTGCACCTGGATAAGAGAGAGAGAGAGACAGAGACAGTGCACCTGGACGAGAGAGAGAGAGAGACAGTGCATCTGGATAAGAGAGAGAGAGAGAGAGAGTGCACCTGGATAAGAGAGAGAGACAGTGCACCTGGATAAGAGAGAGAGAGAGAGAGACAGTGCACCTGGATAAGAGAGAGAGAGAGAGACAGTGCACCTGGATAAGAGAGACAGAGAGAGAGAGAGAGAGACAGTGCACATGGATAAGAGAGAGAGAGAGACAGTGCACCTGGATATGAGAGAGAGAGAGACAGTGCACCTGGATAAGAGATACAGAGAGAGAGAGAGAGAGAGACAGTGCACATGGATAAGAGAGAGCAAGAGAGACAGTGCACCAGGATAAGAGAGAGAGAGAGAGACAGTGCACCTGGATAAGAGAGAGAGAGAGAGAGAGAGACAGTGCACCTGGATAAGAGAGAGAGAGAGAGAGAGAGACAGTGCACCTGGATAAGAGAGAGAGAGAGAGAGACAGTGCACCTGGATAAGAGAGAGAGAGAGAGAGAGAGAGACAGTGCACATGGATAAGAGAGAGAGAGAGAGAGACAGTGCACCTGGATAAGAGAGAGAGAGAGAGAGAGAGAGACAGTGCACCTGGATAAGAGAGAGAGAGAGAGAGAGGGAGAGAGAGAGAGAGAGAGAGAGAGAGAGAGAGAGAGAGAGAGAGAGAGAGTGCACCTGGATAAGAGAGAGAGAGAGAGAGAGAGAGACAGTGCACCTAGATAAGAGAGGGAGAGAGAGAGATAGAGACAGTGCACCTGGATAAGAGAGAGAGAGAGATAGTGCACCTGGATAAGAGAGAGAGAGAGAGAGAGAGAGAGATAGTGCACCTGGATAAGAGAGAGAGAGAGAGAGACAGTGCACCTGGATAAGAGAGAGAGAGAGAGAGAGAGACAGTGCACCTGGATAAGAGAGAGAGAGAGAGAGAGAGAGAGAGTGCACCTGGATAAGAGAGAGAGAGAGAGAGAGAGAGAGAGAGAGAGTGCACCTGGATAAGAGAGAGAGAGAGAGAGAGAGAGAGACAGTGCACCTGGATAAGAGAGAGAGAGAGAGAGAGTGCACCTGGATAAGAGAGATAGAGAGAGAGAGAGAGAGAGAGAGAGAGAGAGAGAGAGAGAGAGAGACAGTGCACCTGGATAAGAGAGAGAGAGAGAGAGAGACAGTGCACCTGGATAAGAGAGAGAGAGAGAGAGAGACAGTGCACCTGGATAAGAGAGAGAGAGAGAGAGAGAGACAGTGCACCTGGATAAGAGAGAGAGAGAGAGAGACAGTGCACCTGGATAAGAGAGAGAGAGAGAGAGACAGTGCACCTGGATAAGAGAGAGAGAGAGAGAGAGAGAGAGAGAGACAGTGCATCTGGATAAGAGAGAGAGAGAGAGACAGTGCACCTGGATAAGAGAGAGAGAGAGACAGTGCACCTGGATAAGAGAGAGAGAGAGAGAGACAGTGCACCTGGATAAGAGAGAGAGAGAGAGAGACAGTGCACCTGGATAAGAGAGAGAGAGAGACAGTGCACCTGGATAAGAGAGAGAGAGAGAGAGAGACAGTGCACCTGGATAAGAGAGAGAGAGACAGTGCACCTGGATAAGAGAGAGAGAGAGACAGTGCACCTGGATAAGAGAGAGAGAGAGAGGCAGTGCACCTGGATAAGAGAGAGAGAGAGAGAGAGAGAGAGAGACAGTGCACCTGGATAAGAGAGAGAGAGAGAGACAGTGCACCTGGATAAGAGAGAGAGAGAGAGAGAGAGATAGTGCACCTGGATAAGAGAGAGAGAGAGGCAGTGCACCTGGATAAGAGAGAGAGAGAGAGAGAGACAGTGCACCTGGATAAGAGAGAGAGAGAGAGGCAGTTCACCTGGATAAGAGAGAGAGAGAGAGAGAGACAGTGCACCTGGATAAGAGAGAGAGAGAGAGAGAGACAGTGCACCTGGATAAGAGAGAGAGAGAGAGAGAGACATTGCACCTGGATAAGAGAGAGAGAGAGACAGTGCACCTGGATAAGAGAGAGAGAGAGAGAGAGAGAGAGAGAGTGCACCTGGATAAGAGAGAGAGAGAGAGAGAGAGAGTGCACCTGGATAAGAGAGAGAGAGAGACAGTGCACCTGGATAAGAGAGAGAGAGAGAGAGACAGTGCACCTGGATAAGAGAGAGAGAGAGAGAGAGAGGGAGAGAGAGAGAGAGAGAGAGAACATGCATGCTCCACACAGAAGAAATCACAGCTACAAACTGAACCAGAAAACTAAGCTCTGTTAGATGAGCACACTACCAACTGCACCACTTAGTCAAAGATAAGGTGCTAACACACACATCCTGACTAGACCACCATACATAGCCACTTATTGTGTACAATGTTAATATATGGCTGTGAAGGAAAGTGAAAACATAGGGTCTACTTGATAACTTTAGATACACTGCAACTCTCCCCCACACATAGTCAGTTTCATCACAGGCAACCCCATGCCCATCAATTACAACAACTTTATTGAATGAACACAGCTGAGATGTCTGACTATGCTAAAAACATAGCCACAGTAAAGGAAGATTTTTAGCTGCTTTCTACGCAGATGTACATTACCTTGACAAAATCTGAATAATGACAGCTTAACCTGAGCAAATGAAAACAGTGTCAATCACTTTCATCCATGGACAAGCCCTGTACTCAGTAATTAAAGCCTAATTTATTCACTGTGTACACCTTCAATATCAGATTATAATTATTCACAGTTGTTTATTTAATTACCCCCCACGTGCGCGCGCACACACACACACACACAGACACACACACACACACACACACACACACACACACACACACACACACACACACACACACACACACTCACACACACAGCTGTGGCTATTGATTATAGCCAAATGCGTCATTGCATTCAATTCAGGTATCTGATTTAGATGAAATCAATGAATAAATACATAAATAATGAGAGCATGAATTTCATCTTGCTGTTGTCAGAGCCATTCAGTGCAACCTATTGCATCCCCATGTGCATGCATCTCACACAAGTGTGATCGTGTGATCACCAATTACAACCAATCCTATATATGCGACTGTACATCTTAGGTGTTTGATTGTGAAGAAATGAGTGAATGAATACATAAATAACAGTTACAATTAAATTTTTCTTCTCATTTAAACCCACTGCACCACCCGAACATATACACACTCACAGATATGCACAAATACACACACACAACATTCAGACACACACACACACACACACACACACACACACACACACACACACACACACACACACACAAGCACTCATACACATTCACACAAAAACACACTAAAATAAATTATTTAGCCTCCTACATTACACGCTGGCGGTTGCAAGTACAGTACTTCTAAAAAAAAAACTATACTTAAAATAAATAAAAACAGCTTGCTCCCATACTCATGCCTCTAGAGCTTTATTTTAATTCCTTTTATCATGGTCACGGTCAGAGTAAGCTGATATTTTTCTTCAGTAGCTTAGATTTCTTCAGTACTGCACACATTCATGGAGTTCTGATCACTAAGATCATACAGACAGAAAGGCATCTATAATTTTTAATTTAAAAAACAACAGTTTACTTCATATTTTAAATGTAAATAAAATGCTATTTCTTTTTTTTTTTTTTTTAATATGGGGGGTTGTTGTCCAGCTGCAATACTGAAACATCTTTCTGGGTCTCAAAACCATAGGTCTCACTGCACAAATATTTGCTAGCTCTAGAGTTCAACATGACAAATGCCAAGAAAATCTGGCATATACCATAAAAAGCATTTAAGTCCGTTGCTTGCATATTGTCTTAAGCTGTTCTAGCATATCACTTTCAAGTGTGATAACTAGTGCTATGTACTTTACTACTGCCTTTCTGCTTCACACGTATTAATTCATATAGTATTTGTTGCATATAGGTTCCATGGTACTATAATAAATGTCAAGATGATGGAAGGCTGTTACACTAAAAAAACAGTCATGAAAAATACCGAAAGCAATAAACCCCAACAAGTACTTTGGTGAATCCAAACAAAAGCCATATTCTGCAAGAAGTCCACCACTACACCAATCTACAGATTAATCGACAAAGGACTACATACTTTATATGTTGTGATACACCAGACATCTTCTAATATAAAAACAGTGAGAAAGCATTTAAAAGAAGAATAATATAATAAATCAAATTACTGCATCTGGACAGGTTTATCTACAGGCAATCAAAATTAGATTCCCGGAGTTGTGTTTGGTTGACATCTGTTTAGTCTACAAAATTAAGTAATTAGAACTAGGATGTTCTAAACAATATACAAATAGACAGACACTGCATGCTGTTATTATTATTATTCATTATACTCTCCCACAATAAGATTCAGCAACAGTTTATACCCTAAAATATGTATAGATTATTTCTCATGTGTAGGTTAAACACTTATCTTTTTGACCAGAAACTAGCTAAATGGTAGATTTTTTTTTGTTTGCATTCTGAATATTAAACTATGAAAACAAAAATCAGTAGAAGGAGGCAGATTTCCCAGATGTATCTAGCTGTTGAACAAGGGTTCATGAAAATGTAATATACTTCCGTTTCATCGGTTATATAAAATACAAAGAAAATTCTGATATTTTTGTTTTGCAAAGTCTTAGCATTTACCTACAGCAGAATTATTTCAGCACAACTTGATTCATTCCTTTAAATTTGATGCACCTACTGGGTTACATACAGTTTTCAAATGAAAAAAAAATCTATTGCAATTATGCAGTATGAGTGAAAAAAAAAAGAAATCTATTGCAGTTATGCAGCATGATGTGACCTTTTTCCCCATAAATCTTTAAAGCGTCTGAATTGCACTGTTTGTGGTCTGGATAAGGGATTTCAGTACTATGTAGTGATAGGGTATCAATGATTGTGGTTTTGAGCTCTCTTTGGCTCCAGATTTTCAATTAATGTGTCATCTTTGCAAAAATTGTTCTCCTACCAGCAGCTTCATGCAGTTTCAGATGAGAGTGCTTCCTTATTTATTATGCAGTTTATCTCTAGCTTTTAATGTAAAGCAGGGTTGATGACTGTGTCTTTAAGAGTACAGCTAAGGGAGGGTTGATGAATGTGTCTTTAAGAGTACAGCAATCAGGTCATTCCAGTTAATAGGAGATTCACCTTCTACGAACATGTTATATATAAAGAGAAAGTCCAGATGCTCCTTAATGTAAAATTTACTAAAAAATGAAACCAGAGTGGAGCAATACCAAAGGTACTGAAATAAATAAAATACTTATTTACAATTTATAAACTGATGAATGTACCTCAATGGAGAAATAAGCCTTAGGATTCCGAAAGGTGTCCATTGTTAATGCTAATTGCTTAAAGTGAGTTGGTGAATTTGTACAATAGCGAGAAAAAATGATATAGGGCAGATAATTGGCTAATTAGTATCAGACACTCCCCCTCAGATTTCCACATTAGCTTGCAACTCTGCCCAAGAGGCTGCCCTTCACACTGAGGCTTCTACAAGATGAAACTGTAATGGAATAATGGTCTCTGAACAAAAAAAGCTTAGCACAATTGGGACACCTTCAGAGTTAAAGCTTCCCCATCTTGCTAACCCTTTTTGAATCACAGCCAAGCATTTGCCAGTGCTAAGTGTTGGCACTATTTTATTATCATGAAATAATAGAGAATACACCATAGATCATTTTGATTTAGACTGTTTACTTAAACTCATAGGTATGTTCTAGGCTAGCTGCCCTTGTGGGTCATTTTAAATCTAGCCAGTTTCCCTTTTTGTGCTCGAATTAACTTATTCCATTTGTAATAATGCTTTGGATTATTTGAAAAATTAAAAAGACTTAGGGGGGCCAAGAGTAAAATGGAGAAATGCATCAGATATGCCCCTGAAGGAGATCACAAAAGCTGGCTGGAACAGCAGTGATGAAAGATACAAAAATGTCAAAACAGGTATGCCTTGACACTTAGCGCATAAAGCAAAATACTTAAACAACTATGGAATGAAGAGAGAGCATATGTCTACAAAGTAAAAGGTACTAAAACAGTGGAAAAGTATGATAGTGAACCCAATTGTTTAAAGCAGGTAAATGTGGGAAAGCCAGTTTTGGGAAGCAAATACCAGAATACAATAAGAAATAGATATCTCTGATGAGACAGAAAGTTTTAAATACATCTTAAGAATAAAAAAAGTAAGCAAAATAGTAATGTTTTATTGAATGAGTAGGCATAGAGGATTATAGAAATTCAATAAATATTAAATGAATGAGCAGCTCACAGACACTCAAAGTGAGTTTCAGAAAGGACTGCTTTGCACTGAGCTTTCTTTTTCCACTACTCCTTTCTTCCAGGCACTAGCTAGCAGGTCTGCAAGGTGGGGAGTGGATAGAATGGTACTGTATATTAGGTGACTGACCTCAAGCTAACCCTAGGGGCCAGAGTCATAGACTTAGTCTCAGGCAATTTAAGGAGGAAGTGGTCAAGGCAGGCAGTGACAGGCTGGTAGAAAAGGTAACATATTGCCAGGGGTCAGGAATTCTGACATCTCTGTTTCAACTGGCAAAGCAGACAAGCCATTATAGTCGCGAGCTTTGTCCACTTGACATGGTCTGAATAAAGGTGAGGAGTACAGTAATAAGGTCCAGTTAAGAATGATAGCAATCTTTTGGTTGTCAATGTATATAGGTTGGAATGAAGGATACTGACATAATTAACTTGCATTAGAAAATTGGTGCAAACAAAAAGGAATAGTGAAAACCAAGAGCTAATTTAAGTGGTTACTTATCAAGCCACGGGATAAAAACATCATATTTTGCCTATTATGTGGTAATAAGGGGAAGTTGAAATTCAGCAGAAGTAGAAGTAAGTTACAGATCTGGATTACTTAGACATCTGTAGACTTTGAGCGTGTTTCACTGGAATGATTATTTGTTATAATAGTTAGTTTAATATGGCTTTTGTAATACTGAAATGATTTGGGGCTAAAATAGTATACTCATTTCTGCAATGGTGTTTATAGAAGAAAAAAAATATTGCCTAGTTTGGAGGCATGCTGCAGTTGTAGCTGTTACTTTGCTTGAGCATGACTATTGCAGCAAAGATAGTTATTGCGGTCATTTCAATGCAACACATGGAGGGGGAAGTCTGACAGTGTGGTGGCAGCATGCCTTTCATGGTTTTAGAATGAAACAAGACAAGAATTAAGAATTAAATATTTGTGAGATGAGTGGATCACTTCATGGTTGAAGTGGTAATGCACAGACAAATAGACCTGCAATGTTGGCATTGTTGGACCTGCTGCTAGTTGATCTAAAATGAGAAAGAACAGATTTCTGGTTGCTGCAATCTTCAGTCAGTGTTTCACAATTAATAAAATACAGAAGCCTGGGCACATCTTATGCTCTTGATAGATGCTCACTTGGAGACATATCACCTTGCTGAGAGCATAGTCACCATCATGGAAGTGTCACAACGGACCACAGCAGTGATCAGTGGCTGTGGAAGTGCCCATCCTTATTTACCAAGTTTAATTTAATAAGAGAGCATTTTTTCTAATGGTATTTTCTACCAGGAAATAACAAGCAATATTAAAATATGAAAAAACGTGTACAATTAGTGTTTATAAACACATATAAGCTGTCCATTAATACATTTATCTAATAAGGAAATGGAAATAAATACCTTGCAGGAAGTGACTAAAATGGTCAAAGAGAGTTGGGACTGTTCTAGGGGCTGTGATGAGCTAGTTTAAAAGCCACTGACGGGTTCCAGATGTTCAGCCTTTAATAATTCATTAGGTAAAATGTACACTTGTTTTATTTTGAAAGTACAACGTACAAGTAAAATGAAAAAAAAAAGTTTTTTTCAGGTGGATCTTGATTATTGTTACATTAAATGAAAGTAATAGTGTGCATCAAACCTTGACGTTTTAATAAACGACAGCACAAGCAATTTGATACTGAACTGTGGCAGGTTGCTATTCAAAAGTGAAATCTGAGTGATATGTATTTAAATCTGCTTGGTTTTATTTGTCATTGTAATCAGGACTGAAGCAATAAATAGCATTATGCCTGATATGTAAAAGTACAGCAGGAAAGTGCAATTGTAAATTAGGGGTTTTACATTCTTATGGACCAGTAGTTATGATTTAGGTTTAGTAATGGGATTGATCATTATTCCACTTTGCGGAAGTGAACATTTTGTAAAGGATTCAGGATCTCTATCTGAAATTCTTTGCATAATTTATAACATTTATTGGAAAATCATAATTCCAATAGTGAGGTTCTCTTACTAATGATATCACAGTTTTGCCAGTACTCTGCAAATTTAATAAGTTTTAATTAGGGTCCCCAGTCTGATACTGCTTTACTGCACCAGTATACATTTTTCTTTAAAGTTGGTGAGTTCTTTTGCTAACACAGTGGGTAGTACACAGTGCAGATTATTCCAATTCCCAGAGGTCCTTAATTCATACCATATTTGGAGCATTAATTTCTTTAAACACAACAGCTGAAGAAGGCATAAACAAAGGAATAATAACTTGTCTTCAGATGAGTTTGAATTGCAAAGGCTGGCTGGGGTATTGGCAGAATTTACTTTAAACATCCCACACCATATTTCTTGTAGATAAAGGCATGTCTTCAGATGACTGATATTGGCAGATTGGCAGCAATGTAAATTCAGCTCCTTATTTATGAATAATGCATGCACTGTCATGCTATTATAACACCAAAATCATAGAAATGGTAAGATGAAAATGCTTCCTACAATTTATTTTGCTTACTGCTAACAATACTTGCTTTCAATAAGGGACTGCTGCCCCTCTGTCCCCCATTCTCCCATTGTAGTCCAATACTGGGAAAAAAAACAACTATGTATAGTTCAGAACAGTTATGGCAGGAGTTTATATTCAGAAATAAACATCAAGACTATCATTGTTAATTAAGAAGAAAGCTGTCACCATGGGGAGATTGTGAGCTGGATTTCATGGGTCTATGTTTAGCCATCAAACAGAAAAAACATCAAATGGCATATCTAGTCAAAGATGCTGTTCCTCGAGCCATTCAAGTAAGATTGCATTACAGTAGGGATCTGGAAATTTGCCCTTTCCCACCTGTAGTGCAATCTCTGTGTTTGTATATATAATTAGTGGGGGTGTGAGGGGTGCAGCATCCCACATGAGGAGTTTAGCTGAATGGCATTTTTGATGTAATGTCATTTAGTAATTTTTCCATTCAGTGGCTGAACATAGACCTAGGTTTGATAATCTATGCTTAAACTAAGTTATGTCTTGGTATTTATGGATGCTATGATGCAGTTATTATTAAAACAATACTCTGTTTGTCTGTTCTTGCTGTAAGATGATGATTGATGAGGGGTGTCAATAAAAATGGGAGGCCATATCATCATAAGCAGAAGAAATTGAGAGAGAGAGATTTAAGAATGGCAGCAGAACGAGGTGGCAAAGGTCATGGAAAATGTCAGAGATGACAGAGGTAAGGCAACCATGGAAGTTATTAGCTTTTACTAGATAGCAGTAGGAGCAGTCAAAAAATAATCCAGTTAAGGAAAATACATCAGGCCCAGAATGTTGTAGTAGTGAATACAGATAATTATCTAGAATGTGCAGCTGTGTTATATGGATACTGGGCAAGATTGGAGACCTGAATGATTAAGCTGGGTGGTTACTGGACTCTTCAGATCAGGAAGTTGTAGTAGACTGTAGGAATTAGTGGAGATAGGTCAAACACAGAGAGGAAAAGTTGTCCTAATGCAGACAATAGAACATGAATATGGTCCAGCACTATTACAGGAGAACAACAAAATGGGTCATTTGGCCATGAATTTCCTATGATTCCACTTCTAGGACAGGGAGTTGATGTTGGGGCAGGGTCATCAAGCCCCTGAGATAAGGATGGTCACATATACTGTCCTGTAGTGTTGAGCCCACCTCTACCCATAACCACAGGTCTTATACTGCTTAAGGTGAAGCTAAATTAACACTTTAATGTATTTTACTCCAGCAGAATAAATTTCCCTTGGAAAAGCCAATAAAGCCCATAACAATAAAATTAAATGCTGTGACTCACCTCAAGCAGTTAGAGACTTCAAATACTTTATCTTTGTATCCATAAACATTGTACCTCGGTAATTATTTTTGGTGGAAAACTATCTGTGAGGACAGTAACTGCATTCTATTGATGTACCTCATTGGTTGAGCCCTCTGCATTCCCTACCTTACCCCCAATTCCTGCCCATCCCCACATCCTCTACTCACCACATCACCACCAATCATGAAATAGTTTACAAACCATATTTTTGCCCCACCTTCATACACCCACTAACCACTTCCTCTCTTGTTTTTTTTTTTTAGATGGAATCCTTCTACATTGGAACTCTGCAACCCCTCACACTTCACCCAACCCACAACCAGTCAAACTCTATCTAGCCTTTTATCACTATCTTGTTTACATTTTCATTAACTGAACATTCACATTAATAATGCAATTCAAAGTAAAATAAATTCACTTGTGTCCTCTTTCTTGCACACATAAACAACTATCATACATCTTTTAACACCAGTCTTATTCCCAATGCTCAGTCCATTGTTCTCAAAGCAATTACTCTTATATCAGTTTATTATATTTCATTCAGTATAGCTTACAACCTTCACTACCTATCTCATATCCATATTTCTAGTTGTATACAAAAATGTGTAATCCACCCACAAATTTGTCACGAAGAACAAATTTAAAACCAAGTGACATAGTATATTACAGCTATCCCTATCCAGTCTGCAACTATGCAGCAAAATTCACCCCCAACCAAGGTCCAACTAAAACAGCCTTTCTCATAATGAAATACAAAGTCATTAATAATGTAACACTTCACTCCAGCAACTCAGGTAAAACACAGCAAAAATTCATAAACATTGTCCTTAGAAGCATCTGTTACAAATTATCTTAACTGGATGCATTCATATTGCATTATAACGCTGCCATTCTTAGCATCACGGAAACATGGCTAAAACCTGAAGTCAAAGACAATGAAATCCTCCTTCCAGGATATAATGCATTTTGAGCAGACTATATCCAAAAAATAGGTTGGGTACCTATTATATAACCTGTGGTGTTATGAGGTAGTGCTATCTGTGCCAGGGAGAGTAGGGCAGTGTATGTGTAACATATGCCAGCATAGCTAGCTGGAGTCTGTAAAGAATTTTATGTTATTTGACTATCAGTGAACTAACGAAAAACAAGCACAGACTAAATAAAATAAAAAGGGCAAATGTAGCTCAGTCTCCACAGATAAAAGCCACAAATCCAACAGTTCCAAAAGACACTTTATTAACAAAAATAAATCACCGTGTTAGCGCATTCGTTTAAAACCATGTTAAACTTCATCAGACATTGTAAAAATTGTTACATCGCATCCTTTTGTACTGCCACTTCATTTTTCATTGGACCCTCAGTATCATTGACATGCATATGTAATAACCTAATAAATATTAAGTAGATGTATTAAGTATAGTTAAAAATATATATTAAAAATAGTAAAATATGTTGGATTTACTCATATGTCCCTAAAAGTGTTACAAATATATCAAATAATAAATATGACTATAAATGGAAAGTTAAAATATCATTGTAAATATGTCATATAAATACATTATAAATTCATGTAAAAATTTCATGTAAAAAATCATGTAAAAAATAACAAAATTACATAGACAATGCATAGGAAGTACATACATTAGAAACATAAGACAACTTCATAAGGAATTGCACCTTAATTAATTAATTTTCTTTCTTTGCAGGGCCTTCAGTTTTAAAACTGGTGCAATAGAGCTATGTTCATTGATTCCAGGCTAATACTCTGATTTACCATTTTAATTCTTTTAGCTCTAACTGCCCCCCCCCATGGTTGTTTTTCTTCAACATTCACATGGTCAATGGCCATATAAGAAAAATGGTGACTATTACATTCACAAATGTGCTTTGCTCAAGCATTATTTGGATTATTTTTCTTTATAGCATACTCATGTTTATATATTCTTTGGGCAAGGCATCTCTCAGTTTTCCCAATATAAAATAGTGGACAAGAGTTGCACACAGCCAAATACACAACTGCCTTAGAATTGCAGTTGCATTTGCCTTTCAAAGAATATCTTATATTTCTTAGATAAAAATTGTCACCATTGTTTACTTTATGGCACCAATGGCATGCCCCACACCTTGTCATGTCTAAATTCAACTGGACAGGCATATAGGTGGCTTGTTTAAAAATATCCTTAAAACTCTTGCCTTTCCGGTACACAGTTTTTGGTTTCACATTCATGTGGTTCCTTATGTAGGGGTCTTCTGTTAAAATAGACCAATTTTTACAAATACATCTTTGATTAACTTATGATCCTGAGTAAAAGTAATAACTAAGGCAGTGGTAAAGTCAGACGTATTATGTGTTCCACAATTTTGTTTTACTGCACAACAGACATATCACTACAAATCGGACTGATGACATCATGAGTGATCTTGGCTTGATCCAAGATAGGTTTAAAATGACCGTTCAATCTTTTACCGGTTGTTTCCTGAATCAATACATCTACAAATGTAATACGATAGTCCCTATTAAGAAACATAGTACGCAGAGTAAGACATTCATCCAAAAATTCATCATATTTTGTTACCATCCGGGCCACCCTAACAAGTTGTCCTTTGACAACAGATTTTTTTTGGTGTTCCGGATGTGAACTACTATAATGTAAGAAACAATTGGAGTAGGTTACTTTCCTATGGATGGAAGCAGTGTACATCTCATTAACCCTGTCTTTTTCTAAGTGAACATCCATATAATTCATATATTCAGCATTGATATCCCAAGTGAACTGCAAAAACTCAGTAGTGCCATTTATATATACAAGAACATTCAATAACTCCTGTGCCCCTGTCCATATAATACTGATGTCATCCTGAAATCTATGGTAAGACTTTAAGCATGTTTTAAACTTGGAATTGAGTATAAAATTCCTTTCCCAATAGGCCATCACCATGCTTCAATAGGCTCCCCCACAAGGTGACCCCATGGCAATGTCTTTTTTCTGCAGGAAATACTTCTTGTTGAAAGCAACAACATTTTTGCTCAACACCATTTCTAGTAGTTCCATAATAAGGTTAGTTGTCTTGTGTCCAACTTTATGTTGGATAAGCATCTCATTAACCCATTGTGTGTGTGTGTGTGTGTGTGTGTGTGTGTGTGTGTGTGTGTGTGTGTACATTATATATATATATATATATATATATATATATATATATTTATATATATATATATATATATATATATATATATATATATATATATATATATATATATATATATATATATATATATATATAGTTCCACTTGAAAACATCTAAAACCCAAAACATCTAAAACTCATGATATTGAATTTCATAACATCTAAAATGTGCATCATAACATTAAACACTACAAATCACATGAAAATAACATCCCCTCCATGTATAAAGACACCAAACTAACAAACACACTTTTTACTATGTTTCTGCAGGGGCTAAGCCCCCCTGCACCCTCCCCTGTAAATTTAATATACCAACTCGGAGATCGCACTACTGTGGGAAAAAGTTAATTTCCTAGCCCCACTATATCATGATCATGATAACGAATGTTTACATAATCCCCGGGATTCATGAAGCTCGGCGCAAGGCGGTAAGGCCCTGCGCCCGGCCGAAGGTATATATGGTGTAGTAGCGCCATATACATATTAATGAAGGTGCACTGCCACCACATCCACGTGCATAGGAAATGTGCGCGAGTGCATGGGGCGTTTCTAAATTGCGCCTGGAGGCGTGTCAATGTCGGCTGTCGATGAGCAACCTAAACTGCTGAATATTATAGTCTGCCTGCAATAGTAATCGCACCTATCAGTGTCCGTGGATAATGAAATGTATCCAAAGCATGCAAGACAGTTCCTGGCCACACAAAATTGAGAATCAAACAGAAATGCACGCAACACAATATGAGTTTCCATCCTTGGAACAAATGATATTAAAATCGTGTGTCCGTAATGTACTGCACTGTAAGTAGTTATACCCAGTAGAAGTGAAGCGCATCATGTCAACGCGCCGCCAGTGCACACTTCCAGCTCCATGGGCAGGGTCACCAGCAGTCCCACATTGGTAGTGATAGTACACAGCTGGGCAGTTGTGGCCATATAACAATCGTAAAGAAACCTGACAGTCCATATTGTATACCAAAATCACACAAACATATGAATATTAAAATGTGCTATACACATGAACAGGAACGTAACCGGCACATACACATAGGATGGTATATGCGGTGCCGGGACATCCAAATGCAGAACCCATGCATGCGTAATGCAATACGCAACATCCCCTGTATAGCACATAACCCGCACCCATGTCCGAATGTCCACCAAATCCAGCTACCACCCTTGCGCAGCCATGCACCTACACATAGCGAGTATTACGCATGTGTAGTAGGAAGTATCGCCCTAGGCATTGTCAGGATTGCAAACTATGTGTCCCACATTTGTAAACATCCCATCACAGTTTTGTAAATCCAAATGCCCGCGCGTTCATGTGTTGGCAAAATGTGTGTACATCCCGCGTGGGATAAGTAACCTTTTTAAACATCAGAGTTGTTTACATGCCACGATGTCTAGTACTCTACACATCTGGACAAAAGTTCTATGTGTAGTTACAGTACTGTTCAGTTTCTAGATGGACATGCAAAACATACTACGCAGGACGGAACACCTGTCCACCATGCAGGTCTCCCCACATGAATTATCAACAGAATATATTCTACTCAATCACATACCGACACCACACCTCTCAACCTATTACAGCAACAAAATCTGGACAAAGCCTAAAATGATGGGTGGACAAATAGGGACATATGTAAATACTGCTCTCACAAACTTCGAACGTTCATAGAATAATAGTATGTACATTAGCATGAAATGTTGTGAAGGATGTGGGGTAGTCCTCGAGTATTACAGAGGTCCGTACAAATTTACAGTAACAAACCTTCACATTTGTTTACTGTACTACTGCATACCTGTAGTTAATTCATGTCCAAAATAATAATCCTCGTATGAATGAATAAAGGAAATAGTCATATGTGACTGGGAACACCACTCACCGTGGATTATGTATTGTAACCACCCCCACCCATATTATGTATTGCCAACATAATAAGCTGCTGACAGGTGCCCAAACACCTGTGTCTGTAAACACAGGTAAAATGCATAAAATGGACAAACTCTGTCCATGTGCTTTGTCTGACATTTGAACACAGTCAGGGCAGTTCCGTTCACCAGGCGGACAAGCCTAAACCTAGATCACCACATTAACACCATGACAATCAAAGACTTGTATTTGCCAGGACTATAAGCCTTGGAGTTCTGAATATCCCTGGAGTGATTAAATATGCAGCTTGGGTCCAGAGCAGTAGGGAATAGGGAATGTGTAGTATGTAGTACCGCATTTTTCCCAGCAGGAGAATGGATGCCTGTGTTGTAAGTGAAGCGGTGAGGCATATGTTAATGTAGCTATGTACTATGGGTATGCATATAAATGAGTCAGAACACCAATAGTATAGTGGTTACAGCTTCGGCCAACATGAATGCAGTCCCGGTTCAACTACGACTACAGCACATATAATGTTAAAGTGTAATGAATGCGTCTGTGCTGTAAAGACATTTAAATATGTAAAGGTGAACGTGTGTTTTGCATATGTCCGTTAACCGGATTACAGATATTATACTGGTACTGTCACAAGTAATAAAGCCCACATAAGCACAAAGACTTATTAAACATATGTAACCCACAATAAGGATATGCAAGTGCACCTGCGCGTGTGTAATCCGCTCATAGCATAGCAAATGTATGCTGTTTTCTACACGTTATTTCTATATATGGATATATACATTTGTGTATAGATGTATATCCACAGACTTGACTTAACCTAAATAAATATATGAAATAAAGAATGTACAGACATATATATATATATATATATATATATATATACAAACACATACAACATTAATTGATATATACATAACAAACATATGAACAAATGTCCTTGTAGATATAACACATGTACATAAATAGGTTACATCATAGCTATTATGGATAGACATACAGACATGCAATAAAGGTAAATACACAGCTGCTTTCCAAACCATTGCCAGGAAAGTACCAGTGTGCCAGATCTGCAAGTTCTACTCTTTAAACATGGATATAGGTGTTCTTTGCAGGACCCCAAAAATTGTGAATCTATACAGGCACCGTCCTGTAATGATTGCTGCAAAGAAGTGTCATCCGCAACTACAATATAGCTGTACATGCAACAGTAGCTTGCACAAGTGTAATAACACATGGGTTGACAGAATGTATGACAAATGTCCCGATACGTGGAGAGTGGATAGTGCTTAGAAGTGTCTTCATACTTTATTATCGCTCACATTAAATATGTCTTATGACTACTGTGGAGGGGTGTCAGGTATGGGACTCATGGGTATGCAATAATGGGCCTAGGTGCCTAGGTGTTGGTTGGCACAGATTTATTAGGTCCGCCCCATGGGAGAGATTAATATTCCTATGTGGGTATAGCACACGCCTATATCTTCCAAAAATGAAGAACCCATTTACTGGATATTGTGTAAACCATTGGGGGAAGACATAGAGACTTATATCAGTGTAAGCGATTATCATGGACGTACATGCGTACGACTAAGATGGTAACCATACCTCTCAACCTTTCAGAATAAGACATCTGGACAAAGGCATTTTAAAATAAGTACAAATAGGGAATATTTTAAATATTCCTCTTACAAAGTTAGAACGTTGATAGAATAATGGATCATTCATTAGTATGAATGTTTTGAGGGTTATTAATTATAAACTACTAATGTCTGTCATTACTGTCTAACTCCACAGTCCCTAATGACTTGCCACTAAATTACCAGAAAGGCACAATATCATGAAAAAAGGAACAAAGTTATAAGTCTAAGTTCGGGACATTTACCCAAAATGTGTACAGTTGAGAGGTATGAAGGTAACCCTGTCCTAAATAAATGTACAGAACTAGTGAGATTAGGTGGACAGGTGTGAAGAAAGATGTGATGACAAATGACAAAACATGTATAAGTCAAAAGCATGTACCTCGATAAATGTGATGAATACTTATGCCCTGTGATAGTCAATGTGGAAGGTTAATAGAAACAAAATAAATGTGTCCCTCAGGGTGTTATGAAGTGTCCCCGATACAGTGTTCAGTCTCCCACACTCGCATGTGAGTTCTGCCACTGACGGAAAGTGCAAATACCGGCGAACACATAAGGTAGATGATAGCAGAATATGTTTTGATTAGCACCTGTTGGCTTTTGTGAGGAACACAACACTCTGGGCAGATGCGTCCTACAAAAGGAATGTAATGGCATCTAGCCTGTGATTTCTTCATATATTATGTGTAGTGGTGTAATAAAATGATATATCTTGTATCAGAAACAGATACATGTTATAGGAAACAGTATTATCGACTATACTACTACAAGAAAAATCTGAAGGTATGAAAAGCACTGAAGTAGTCAGTTTAGTATTGACCGCAGGTATGTGTTGACTTGTCAGATGTCACAGCTGTATATATAGTTCCCATAGGGCTGTCACCTCTAGAAATGATGAAAGTGGGAGCTGCTCTGTAGAAATGTCAGACGTAACAGGTCAAAACATACCTACAGCCATGCATACTCCACAAATAGACATATTAGCACACAGCAAAGCTTAGGCCAGGATTCATGAAGCCTTGGCCGGCGTGTACGAGTAGAGTAAGAGTAGAGCAGGGCAAGATGTCTGCCGAGCTATTCAGCAGTATCCTGTAGGGGAGTGTAAGACAGCACCTAAAACAAACGTTGCACGGACAATGTTAGGATATGAAAATTACCCCATTTGTAGGTGAAAGCTATGCAAATGATGTAAAATGTGCGATACATGAAACAGTAAGCTGTCCATGCAAGAGCAGAGTTATGTGCAGAAATGTACTCGGATGTTAACCGAGTAACGTTCTGCAAGTAGCTAAACGGAGCAATGTCAGCTGCAAATAAAGGATGAATTTAGTTGAAGAAGCATGCCAAAGGCCAAATATAAGGCCAGTGGCATGTTTTTCCATTGGAAATTAATAAAACTCTAGTTGTCCTCCCCCGATCTCCAGTGTTTAAGCGTAGCGCAGCTAATCGTGCGCTTACAAAACAAGAAAAATATGTAAAATATACATACAAATTGTAATGTTAGTTAAAAGTTAGTTCGCCATGCAGGTGAATGGCAAGCTGAAGACAACATGGCTACTGAGTAGTGGTTGCTATGTGTGGAAGCGCACTTTCAGAGATGTAACCAAGCATTAGTAGGCAATCCTATGCAATTGAGGCTGAGGATAGTGAATCACAATTTGTCATGCCATATGGGCCAAGCCTCTACAGTGTAAGAATAGGTTAAGGGGACTATCAACGTAGAAGATAGGTGACATAATGAGTGTGTATGTATAAAACACTGTAATCTTATTGGAGCAGTGTGTCACATGTTTGCTGTCAGTTACTCATCAGTGGAAGAGGCGTGTTATGATTTATCCTTGGTAAAGTCAGGAAATTGACGGTGTACACCATGGATATCACTGAAGTTTCTTGCAAACCTGCTTACAGTGTGTTTGTGCCTGTGCGTGCCTGTAAGCCCGAGTAAGCATGTGTGCAGGCGTGTCTGCCCATGTGCACGCGTTGAAGACCGAGTAAGCTAGTGTAAGATTGTTGAAGCCCGTGTAATGTCGTGTAAGCCAGTGTAAGTGTTTGTATGCATGTATAAGCCTGTGTGCGCGTGTGGAAGCGGATCTGTACTTTACTGTGCTCCTATGTGGGGCACTGCTCACTGTGGAAACAGACAGTGAAAAGGAAGGTAAACAAATAGCAGTAAGTTAACCAAGGAGAACTGCCACAGCTAGCAGGTGAAAACAATCAGAATGAGCATATTACACAGCCAGTACAGTGGGCCAGCACAGCACTTACAACTCTGCAAACAGCATTCCACCATGTTTTTCTCAGACACACTGCAACACTGTAGTATACTAAGAGAAGTGAAAACTGAAAAATCTTAACTGAGACAACATAGGTTCATAGGTTCATAGGTTCATACTAGGCTATCTGCCCGAGGGCATTTACAAGCCTAGCCCATAGTTTTGTGGCTTACGCCACCCCTTTAGTATGGGGAACTATACCCATTATTTTGCTGTGCCTCTGTTGAGCAGTGACACTGAGGTAATCCCTGGGGTATATCTGCGATATCCCATCCATTGGTCAATATTTCTCTTGAACAAGGCCAGCGAGGTGCTCTGCCTCACATATACCGGGATTTTATTCCATAGCATAGGGAGTCTTTGGGTGATGAATCTATCCTCCAGCACATCCTATTAATAGCCGTGTCGAGGTTTAAGTCTCAGCCCTTGTGGCTCTGACGGATCTAGATTTTTGAGGTGAAGCATATTCATCAAATCTGGGTTTGACATGGCCTTGTATGTTAGGCAAAGGTCACCTCTGAGCAAGCGGTGGCGACTGAATAGAGCTGGAGTTCTTTCAGTCGGGCAGCATAGGACAGATGTTTGAGACCCTTTATCCTTTTGGTGAGGAACTTTTGTGGCCTCTCCAGCTGCTGCAAGTGTCGGGTCAGATACATTCGAATGGGGCATTGTACTCAATCATTGGTCTGATGAGTGATGAGTATAGGGAGACTATGACCTCCCTTGATCTAGATGAGAATCCCTTCATGATAAGGTGGGCAATGTAGAAGGTCTTCCTAACTACTTTAGCTACATGGGTGTCGAATGACAGACTACTATCAACCTGGGTCCCCAGGTCCCTGATAACTTCTTCTGTGCTCAGTGGATTGCCACCTATTTGGTAGCTAGGGTAACCTTGTTTTTCCCGAAGGGTATGACTATGCATTTTTGGCATTTAACTTTAGGCCATGGCTCTGGCACCAGTTATCCGTTTCTGTGAGACCCTTCTGAAGGATATCTGTGTCAGATGTGTTTTCTACTATGGCGCCCAGTTTGCAGTCATCTGCAAACTTTGTCAGCCATAACCCTCCTGTGTTTGCTTGTACTTCGGAAAAGTAGATGCCAAACAAGAGTGGGCCCAGGACTGAGCCCTGTGGTACACCACTTGTGACAGGCTTTGAGTCTGACATGGCGCCAGCAACTCTGACCCTGTGGGTTCTGTCACTCAGCCAGTTTGCAACCCATCTTGTGATGTATGGGTTAACATTTAAGCTGATGAGTTTTTCAATGATACCCGAGTGGGGTATTGTATCGAAGGCCTTCGCCAGATCGAGGTAGGCTGTATGGACTGCCTTTCCCTCATCAATGGCTTTGGTGACTGTTTCGAAAAAGTCAACCAAGTTTAGAAGGCATGATCTGCCTTTGACAAAGCCAAACTGGGATGGATCCAAAGTCTGCAAATTCCCTATGTCTTTATTTATGAGGTCCATTATGATCCTCTCCATGGCTTTGCAGATAAGGCTTGTCAAGCTAATGGGCCGGTAATTTCCAGGGTCGGTGGAGGGGCTGCCATTGCTATTATACGTCAACATATGCAACATGCGGAGGGTTGTGCCAATGTGAATGCTGCTCAGCAACACACAGTGAGTAGACTGAGAAGAGTGTGCAGGCACAGGGTAACCTACCAGGGGCTACATGAGCTGGAGATAGTAGAGTGCTATAGAGTGGACAGAGACCTCCTGCAGAAGTTTGTGGAGCTGTGCAGGCCATGTCTCACACACAGAACCAACAGAGGGAAACCCATCCCAGTGGAAACCAAGGTATGTGTTGCCCTAAGGATACAAGCAACAGGTACCTTCCAGAGATCAACTGGTGATATGATGTGGATTTCACAAACATCAGCATCCAGGGTACTGCACCATTTCATGAATGCCATGTCAGCACATGTCAGTGATCATGTATATATCTCCAATTCCCGTGAGGTATTGGGCAGCAATATGTGTCTTTTCCACACAATAGTGGAATACCCTGAGTACTGGATGCAATACACTGCACGCACATATGCATCAAAGCACCAGCCAGTGAGTGTGGTAGGGCCTACATCAACCACAAGGGCTTCCCCTCCATGAAGTGGTGGTTTGTGTGTGATGGCCAGCCCATAATACTGAATGTGAGTGCTGGATGGCCTGGAAGCTGTAATGCTTCCTATATGTGGCATCTGACACAGCTGTACAAAACATTTGGCAATGGGGACAACCCTCATGCTCACCTAGTGGGGGATGCTGGATGTGCAGTTCAACTGTGGCTGATGACACACATCAGAAATGCACACACACATGAACAGGAATGCCATAATGAGGCACACGCATAAACAGAAAATGTAATCTAGCATGTGTTTGTGTTGTTGAAGTCACAGTTCTTGTGCCTGGACACATCTGGTGGAGCATTAAAGCACTTGTCAACTACATGTACCAGAACTGTCTGTGGCCTAGGTCATCTGTGTCACACACACACACACACATGACAGTTTATATACATAGTGTGAGTGACTGTTCATGTATGTGTTTTACTGCAGAACAGTTCAAACACAGGAAAGTCTGTCAATAAGGGACATTCATCATAGTTGTACAACCACCTTGGTAGTTATGCATGCAGACTTCTCATTGCTTATGTGATACAGTGATGTACTTCAAAATACCATTGTAAATGCAAATATCAAATGACAAATGACATAGCACTTGTCTATATGTACACATTGTTACCCACTATACATATTGAGGTCTAATACCTATGTGTTACTGTTGGTATAGTATGTGTAGTAAATGTCGATAACTAACTCTTTTTAGCCTTATAGGTTTACAGCATGGGTTGGATAATACGTATCTGTCTGTATGATACCCTTGTGTAGAATAACTGTGTCATGTGCAGAATGCATTGTAGGCCACAGTATGAATTTCCAGATGTGAACAGGAATATCCCTGTTGTCTTTGCTTGCAACTAACATGGCTATATGTCAAACAGTAATGGTCCCAGCAATGTGTGGCAGTCAATACCAGTGCTTACTGGTATAGTATAGTACATGAAGGATCCACATGCTACTGTGTGTCCTACATGTGTCGGTCAGTTGTGAAGATATCATATAACAATTGGTTATTCAGACTGTTGAGGTCATGTCTACTACCATAATGCAAAACAATCACAGATAGTAACAGTATCACCAACAGCACCATGTAAAACCATATCAATCACACATGTGTTGACAAGTACAACAATATGTGTATTATAATGCATACTGGCTACCAATAGAAACTATGAAGTGTTAACAGTGTGTAATACAGGGCATTCACCATTCCAATGTGTCCACTATACATGTACATGCAGACAGTGCACCTTCACCATGTTCACAAATAAATACATGAAAATCTGTACTACACACATCACACACCTACTGCACACTCTGAAACACATGCTGCCAATACTATGCACGTCAGTCAAATGGCACATGGATGGATAATAAATCTTCAGAACTAACAGTGCTGTACACTATACTACATTGATGATCATAGCTGTAATGCATCATGCCTGCTTACATACACCTACAAGGAAATCACACTTTGTGTTAACAACATTTTAACATTATTACAGTGCTATGAAGCCACCCTGTGCATCAGCACCATGTTAATCTGTTCCTGCATCAATGTTACACATTGCAAGAGGTGGCACAGGTGTCATCATATGCACAGGGTATGTTGTTTCTTTTCCAGAGCCTGTCATTGAGCCATCTAATCAACATGTATGTATTTGTGTGTGTGTGAGGGACAATAGTTTTTGCATGGCCCAATGTTGATGCAATGTGTGTGTGTATGTGTTATCCCTAGCTGTTTGTTTTATGTGTGTGTCTGCATGTACAGTTTCAGCATGTGTCAGCCATATACAGGAGGTTGTGGGACAGTCACAGACTGTACCTGCCAGGCTGTACCGATCGCCATTTCTGGCCATGGGCACCCCTCCATGCATTCAACAATATTCCAGTCCTGCACCTGGCAATGTATACACATACATTCTTGGCATCTTTATCACAACCTGTGGATAAACAGGGGTCAGTAATGTTAACCTGATTTGCATAGTATTGTCATTTAATACATAGTTATATGAGACATACTCATCCTCCAAAGTAATAACCACTGCTGACTGTTGCTGAGATGTGCACACGACCATTTAAAGGTGCTGTACTATCATTGTTTTCAATATCCCTTGTAATACCCAGCAACAAAATAACTGGTCACTACACAACTATAACCCAGGATCACTACAGCACACAGTATGTGCACTACCACAGAGCCATAGCAGATTTAGATACATCCAATGTGATCACGTACAGATAATGCAGCACATTCAATGCTACTAATATCCACATACATATATATATATATATATATATATATATATATATATATATATACACACACACACACACACACACACACACACACACACACACACACACTTGGCAGGGTTAGGATTAGAACACAGAGCTAACTACCTTATCACACTACAGCATTATGCATGTACAGAACACGCTACCGAGATTACTAGATCACAGCAATCACACAGGCATACATCTAGCTTGCTGACATCAGCATCAAATGCAAAGATGCCGTACGGATTCTATGGATAGTGAATAGTGTAAAAGCAATGTACTGTTGTCATGCAGCGGGAAACACACACAGACACACACACACACACACACATGTGGCATGATTGGGATTAGAACACAGACCTAACTACCTTATCACACTACAGCATTCCGCAGTTACAGAACACTCTGCCGAGATTACTGAACACAGCACTCCCAGAGGCATACTTCTAGGTGGGTGGCATCATCCGCAAAGGCAAAGATGCGGATAGGGAATGTATGTGGTGTGAGGCATCTAAAAGCATTACTGTGTCCCCAGGCAGCTGGAAACACAAACACACGCACACACACACACTTGACAGGGCTGGGAGTCGAACATGCACCTAACTACCTTATCACACTACAGCATTACGCATTTACAGAATGCGCTACCGAGATTACTAAACACAGCACTCCCAGAGGCATACTTCTAGGTGGGTGACATCATCCGCAAAGGCAAAGACGCCGATAGGGAATGTATGTGGTGTGAGGCATCTAAAAGCATTACTGTGTCCCCAGGCAGCTGGAAACACACACACACACACACACACACACACACACACACACACACACACTTGGCAGGGCTGGGAGTTGAACATACACCTAACTACCTTATCACACTACAGCATTACTCATTTACAGAACACGCTACCGAGATTACTGAACACAGCACTCCCAGAGGCATACTTATAGGTGGGTGACATCATCCGCCAAGGCAAAGATGCTGATAGGGAATGTATGTGGTGTGAGGCATCTAAAAGCATTACTGTGTCCCCAGGCAGCTGGAAACACACACACACACTTGGCAGGGCTGGGAGTTGAACATACACCTAACTACCTTATCACACTACAGCACAGAACACGCTACCGAGATTACTGAACACAGCCCTCCCAGAGGCATACTTCTATGTGGGTGACATCATCTGCAAAGGCAAATATGCCGATAGGGAATGTATGTGGTGTGAGGCATCTAAAAGCATTACTGTGTCCCCAGGCAGCTGGAAACACACACACACAGAGGCACACACACACACTTGGCAGAGCTGGGAGTTGAACATACACCTAACTACCTTATCACACTACAGCATTACGCATTTACAGAACACGCTACCGAGATTACTGAACACAGCACTCCCAGAGGCATACTTCTAGGTGGGTGACATCATCCGCAAAGGCAAAGACGCCGATAGGGAATGTATGTGGTGTGAGGCATCTAAAAGCATTACTGTGTCCCCAGGCAGCTGGAAACACACACGCACACACACACAGGCACACACTTGACAGGGCTGGGAGTCGAACATACACCAAACCACCTTATCACACTACAGCATTACGCATTTACAGAACGTGCTACCGAGATTATTGAACACATCACTCCCAGAGGCATACTTCTAGGTGGGTGACATCATCTGCAAAGGCAAGGACGCCGATAGGGAATGTATAGAGAGTGAGCAGTCTGAAAGCATATTACTGTCCCAAGGTAGACGTAGACAAACACACGGCAGTGGTGTGATTGGGGCAACTAAATATCTATGGAGTACTACAACAACACTACATAGATACGGGACGTGCCACAGACAGTACACCTTTCAAGACAGCAACCAGTGTGTTCAATGTAGGCATCAATCGTGACATTGAAAATGGACATCTGTTGCCTGGATGACCACCATCGCTATACAGGATGTTAATGGCCATGCCCACACGCTTAGTATCACACATCTGTTTGGAATGTACTGTGTGTCCATCTACACGACGGTGTACTGGGCATGCTCACCCACTTAGCAGTTGCAAAGGGCTGCCTTGCATGCACACAGATTCTAAACATGGAAGGGCGCAGTTTGGAATGTACTGTGTGTCCATCTACACAACGGCGTACTGGGCATGCTCACACGCTTAGTAGTTGCAAAGGGCCGTCTTGCATGCACATGGATTCTAAACACGGAAGGGCGCAGTTTGGAATGTACTGTGTGTCCATCTGCACAATGGCATACTAGACATGCTCACACACTTAGCAGTTGCAAAGGGCCATCTTGCATGCACACGGATTCTAAGCATGGAAGGGCACAGTATGGTATTACTGTCCCCACGTACATGAAGGCCACTCACATGTATTGACCAGTACACACTCAGGAGCTATCACAGATGTCTCAGGTGCAGATCACAGAGGTACACACCACAATCTACAATGTAGCCCTCAGACATCACCATGTCATTAGACCAGCAATACACAGCCATACATTAACACAACACCGTGTGACTCATGACCAGTGAACTGTACATAGGTCTACAGCAACTGTGCAGACTACACATGTACTGACAGGGTTCCATCATGTGTTATGCATTGCAATGATACCACTATACATAACCAGGTCAGCTCTACACATACCAGGGGCCCTGGGTCTTACACAGCTGTGACAGATGACTGTCGCTGTACACCAATGAACACACATGTTTGGCTATGTCATACATGTAATTGCAGGGGATATGTGCATAGATCACACACACAACACATATACATATGCACATAGCATAGCTTTTGCTGTCCTCCGTGCAGACAAGTGGCTATAGCAATCATACGCATGCAAATGGAAGGTGGGTCCATGGCTGTTGAATGCTAACAGTACATGAGGTAGCAATGTTGACCGAGGACACATTCCCTCTGTACTAGTTACCCATGACACCCATCATATCATACAACAGTCCATGTGTTATGTATGTTAACACACATCCACCAATTGCAATGCATACAAACATGGCTACATGACAGGCATGTAGGACCAACACACATGTACAATCTGTAGTGTGCATGCAGCTACCATGCATGCACAGTAGCTGATGTAAGTAACTCATCTGTGCCTAACTACAACATGCAGCTACAATGCAGCCCCATCATTGACATCTGTATATGGTGACATACTGACAGTACGGTAGGATGTACAGCAGGTATGGATGGATGTGTGTACATAAAGTGGTGATCCACCTGTGTAGATGGATGTTTGCCGGGGATGGCTCACAGGTGTGTCACACGCCATCCAACCATTACATGTGCAAACAGTACGCTATATTACCATTACTTGACGGAGGAGACATAAAACCTACACAGCAATCAGGTGTTACCGACAGTATGTCACTTGACACCTGTAACACTTACATCCTCCCGTGTGCATATAGCAGCACAATTGCCAAAGGTAGCATTGGTACACATAATGCGGCCAATACTGCTGCATGTCTGTCAGACATATCATCATATAGCAGGTGTATCATTCACAGTACTGCCATGCGTGTTTGTTTGTGTGACCATATATGCCACATATAGTGGGGAATACATCCCAATTGTTACACACCCCTGTACACTGTTGTAGATATCTGTACATACTGCAGTGTGGAAAGCATGATGTAGGCAGGTGTGGTGTGTGTGTATCACACACATCAGCTATCCATATGTGTACGACATTTGTGGTCTCCACAGTGTGTGTGTGTGTGTGTGTGTGTGTGTGTGTGTGTGTGTGTGTGTGTGTGTGTGTGTGTGTGTGTGTGTGTGTAGGTATGTATGGCTGTCTGGTGCATGGAGGGAGGGTGTATGCTACCATACAGAACACACAGGATCCCTAACCCCTCATGGTGATGCAGTCCACTACCCTGTTGATGCCATCATTCTCAGCCGTACTGGCTACCTGTACATGTTCTTTCTCTGTATCGCATCGTGTGGGTGCACAGTACTGTGAGGGTGATGACCACATAGGCAAGGGTCCTCACCTCAACACTATGGGGTGTGTGTTATAGTGTTGTTAACCCTGTGAGTGTAAGCATGTTCCTGTAATGTGATAGGGTATTACAGCAACACAGTGAGGCCTCATGCTATCAAGTGGCCTCTAACATTATCATTGGCCTGACTGCTGTGTACAACCCCTGCACCATGTCAACATACCTGTGATGTGACCTGGTATGGATGTCACATCTCTAGCCACTGTAGCCTATTAAACTGCCCACATGCTTCTGGATCAGTATATGTGTGGACATCTGTGGTATGTTAGAATTTCCAACAGTCAGGCTGAGGCTACGTATAGCATGCTGATATTGCCATATGTGCCTGTGAGTACTCCACAGTTACACATGGGAGACTGCAAACAGTGTTACCTGTAGGCACATGCAAGTAGACCATAAGGAGGGAACCAGGGCATCATTACCAACATGCTGTTACTGTTGTTACCGAGACACATACTGTGAACATATAACAATGCATGCTAAACCTGTACTACATGGTATGTCTGGTGCATGTCAACAGTACACAACTAATGTAATATACACATCTCTCACTATTCTCACACAACTAATGTTAACACATTTGCCTGTATAATAGCATATAGTATACGCATGTGTATGTAATGTAATATACACTTCTTTCACTGTTCTTACACAACTAATGTAATATACACTTCTCACTATTCTGTTTACCCTGTGCATCAGACCATTTGAGCATGTCCCTGCACCAATGGTGTGGATGACAGCGATTCGGCACAGGCTTCATCATATGCACAGGGTGATAATGTTTGCCAGGGGCATAGGCTGCACCAGTGGATGACATCATGTGTGTGGGTAAGGGCCAGTGATGATTGGACATGTCTGTTCAGTATGCATGTGGGTGTTGTGGTGCCCTACAGATGTCTTTGCTGTGTGCGTGTATGTGTGCTGCAGCCTCTGTCCTTCTCTGTTATGCCGTTCAGCATGTGCCTGTGCCAACATTACAGTCTGGAACATGCGTCTGGTGATACCAGCTGCTGCGCTCTGTCCTGCAGGTGCATGTCTGTCAGAGGTCCTCCTACGAGCAGCACTGGCCACATGCCTGTGTGGCACATCTGCAGTCATTACACTGACACCATGGTGTGCAGACACATCTTCTGTAGCCACCACACATTCCTGTTCCACGCTAACAGATGCTGACTGTCCTTCCTCTATGGCCACTGGTGATGCAGTATGTGTTGGCAGCAGAACTGTGTGCGGGGAAGAGGGGGACATAGCTGGGATGGCAACCATTGGTGCAGATTCAGCCCCTGACAACCCTGCCTGTACCTCATGCATACGTTCATTAATGCTAGTATCTGTGGGGACACTAACATCAGATGGACCGCAGAAGGGTAACACACCTACATCACCTGTGAATGCAAAGAAAGACTCTAAATTACAATAGACACACACACAGACACACACGCACACACACACACACACACACACACACACACACACACACACACACACACACACACAGACACACTCACACAGACACACACACACACACACACACACACACACACACACACACACACACACACACACACAGACACACGCACACACACACACAGATACACCATGCATGTGATTTGACAGATGGCATGCAGCATGCCTGTGGTACAGCAGAGGGCATGCAGCTCAGACATTAATAGTGTTAGTAAGCATACCTCCCTGGGGTGCACACCACAGCAAGCAGGTGTCATATAAGTAGCCATACCGTTCACACAATCATGGTAGTATGCATACATCCCCATGATATACCATGTGGACCAGAACAGGATAACAGTACACATGGCAGATGTGACCTTGACATGTAATCTGCTGATGTGTGCATTAACATGCATACATGTCTAACACAATGGTGTCATGACACATGTACAGCATCGTAATGGGCATCACATTGCAGTGTTGTCTGTATGCCCTACAGATAGAATGCATGTATAGCAAATGTGCATGAGCATGGAAGGGTAGTGTGAGCCGTCTACATTGCTATACAGTGTGAAGTACAGACACTGTACCATTGCATGGCATCATTAGGCATCTATATTGCTGTAAAATGCATAATATGTACACATTGCATAGCCATAACTGCATGCATACCCATGACATAACTGTGGATTGTGACCCACAATGCTGAGATGTATACACACCAAACCATGCTGTGTCAAGTGACAGATCACTGGAGGACCTACAGATGACACCCCTGCACAACAACTGCAGGGTCTTAGCTGCCTGGCAACCATGTCCACACATAGCGGACATGTCAATTCACCATTTCCCACATGACATTGATGTAGCACACACACAAGGTGCTCAGCTAATGGTGATGTCCTACAGCAGCAAGGGAAATGTACAGTGTCTGTGGCCTGATGTGGTTTCAATGTCTGTGGAAGCTGTACAGGTGACTACTGTCATGCTATGACACAGTCATGATGTTCAACAGATCTTATATGGTAGACTTCAGTGACACCTCCACTAGCTGTGCACAGGCGTTTAGGATGTCCAGTGTGCCACATCAACTGTATAATCAGTCAACTAAGGCTGTAATTGGACCATGTGTGGACAATGTGCAACAGGGTGTATACACATCACATCTACTGTGTGGCTACGTGTCTCTGGCCATCCCCCATGGCCATATGTGCACATGTGTTGGCCAAATGTGTGTGATGGCTATCTATCTCACATGTCTGTGTTGTCCCATATGACATACACCCATAGATGTCAGATATGTCACCATCCACAGGACTATGCAGAGAACGGGTTGTATGTTTGGTATGTGGGGTATGGGTCATGGGATAGTGTGACAATATTGCAGCCAGAACACTACGTGTCTGGGGCATGTCAGATGACACATCACAATGAGTGCACCCAATGCAGGGGCATATAACACAATGGTGACACCTGCATGCTGCCCATATCACAGCTCACTGTGTGGTACTGTTTGCGTACCACACATGTTGTTCCAATGCATACTACATATGCCTCCATTGTAGAACACCTCCACCGTTGTATGCACAGCTGACCACACATGTAGCAATGACAAATACTGTGGTTTCAAGTCGGTGTATCATTTCATTTGTATATATTGCACATGGGTGGCCTGTGTGAATGATGGGTGATGTGACCTATATATCGTGACTGGAACGAACATCAAGTGTGCAAGTGTTAACTGGCCACATGGCAAATAGATCTATGCTTTAACATGCCTGATACTGATGACAGTCTCACCTGCAATGGACTCATGTCTGTGCGGCACGCCAGAGGTACCTGTATAGGGGTGACACAGCAGTATGAACATTATCCATGACTATATGACAGTCACAGGGTGCACTGCGCATGTTAACACATTCGCCTGTATAATAGCATATAGTATGCACATATGTGCATACACGGGGTAGCATACTGTAGTATGCAGCATGTGTGTCCACAAACCTTGCATATGTTGTTACTTTACATAATGTACAGTGACGCATACAACTAAATGGGATATAATAGCCATATGTGCAGTACTGACTTACCAGGCAACTCCAGGCTCATTGGTTGGGAGACACCCACCTCCACGATGGCAGCTAGTGTTTGTGGATGCTGTTCTGAGGGTGTCCCCAGACTGGCCAGTAGCTCCTCGGTGTGTGTGAGTGAGGGCTGGGTTGGTGGCCCACCACCTGTTCCACCTTGTTCCCTGGTGATTGCAGTGGCACGCTGTTTTGCATGTCATATCAAGTCCATGCAGTGTCTGCGCACCTGCTGGTAGGTGCGGTTATGGCCACCCACATCGTTCACCCTCCTGCAAAGATCCTGCCACAGATCGTCCTGCTGCTGGTCATGCTGTGGCACATGGCTGAACAACACCTTGTAGTTCTCATGGAGGTACGGGATGAGGACATCATCCTCCTGGCGGCTGTACGCTGGAAGGCGTGTACGAGGCATTATCTGTAAGACATAATGATGGTGACAGGTCACAGTTTCAGAGATGTACAGAGATACTGCTGCACATACATTTCTATGACATCTACTACATCTGCACAGTTATCTTTGCAAATCATCATGACACTGACACGACTGACGTGTTTGTGTCATACACATGTAACACCCGTTATGCATTGGATATCATCACCATATATGTGTGTCACCTCATTACAGTGTTCATACTCCATGTGAATGCTGTCTTGATGTGGGCATGTCTATTTGCCTGCACTGGTGTTCTTACCTATCTGCACATGCCTGGATGTGTCCACGGTAATGCTGTTGACCTTGATGCTGTGTATATCTCACATATCAGCACAGACACAGCCTTAATGGACTTGAGCAGTGACAATGCACACATACGCATGGAAACCTGTACATGCATGTGTTTTGCCATATACATCTACTCAGCACTGTACAGATGTTCAACATCCTGCCATGGATCGCCTGTGTTGCACATGTGATAGACATGGGACAATGGCTAGTTGGACGTAATTCACAGGGATGGTTATCAACCATAGCATGTACGGGCAAGGTTTCCTAGCTGTAACAGACAGACATTATGCCACCGCGAGGTGCATCAGTGCCACATTACTGATCCAGACAGTTGATACTACATCTACCATGCGGCCATCACACCATGTATGACTGGGCTGACATGTGCAGCTTTGATGGACAGGGTTGTATGGTTTGGCGGGAGTATGTCACATGTATGGCACAGGGATCTGTCCAGCATGTGGCGATCCTAGTATTCGGATGGTGGATGTCCATGATATATGTCTTACAGATCAGGATATAGACATGTAGCATGTCCATCACCATGGTGTAGCAAATGTCTTTATGCAAGGTAGACAGCATGCTGCATAGTGGAGGTGAGGATTGCGAAGGCTGGTATCGCCCATCCACGCATGGCCATTACCCCTTAAAGGTGATATGTGATCCAATATCGGTCACCCCAGAGCTGTATATGCCTGTCCAATGATCTCCGTGCTCATGGATGGCACCCTGTCATGACATGGGTACCTTGTATGACTACCTAAGGGGTCTGGAGATGTCACCAAGTCAGGGAGGTGTACTGCACAGCACCATCCCTTACGCAGTGTCCATAATGTTGACCACAGCCTAGGTGGTAGTTAATGGGTACTGGGATGTTCACCTAGCGGTGACAATGCTGATATCATCCATCAGAATGTGCACATATGTCACACACCTCACCCACACAGCCCATTCTGTATGTTGTTCACAACACTGACACAGCTATTCCTCATAGATCATGGCCATTCACATCCTTACTTACACAGATGCCTAACATTTGTCTATGTGGTATGGGCTACAATGAGGGTGGAGTACAACACATTAACCCTGTTCTACTGTAGCTGGCACTGGTGTGATATGCACATGTCACTCTGGCACCTTTTGTAGTTGTGAGTCTGCCAACAGGCCACTGGTAGAACACTCCTGTGACATACAAAGGTATTTGTAATCAAACATCCGTACTGTCTTGTACATCTGTACTGCTAACATCTACAGTGATAATGGTTCATGGACATGCACACCATACTCAGCAGGGTTATAGTGCGGTGCCACCCATTATGACTGTCGTCACCACTTGTGGGTTGATATCATCCAACACCCTATCTGTATTGTATGGTCATGCTAGGCACTTGTTCAGAACATGTGAGCATGTCATGAGCTATTGATTAATATAGCACCCATTCCACACCATTTCCCACAGGTACACTGGCTGTCCTAAAATTTCCAGCTTGCTTATGGTACAACAGCTGTTGTACACACGTAACTCACATATCCTGTGAGACATGGTTGTATATACAGGCATGTCCAACTGTCACGTACCAGTGCTATTGCCCGTCTATATGATGAATATGTCGTACATGTGGCAATAGAGCAATTGTCTCATGTACACATTCAATGCTCACCTCCCAACATACGACACTGCAGCCTCTGGAGGATGCACTTATGCAGCCCTGCTGTGGGTAATGCTGTCACCAACCCTGACTGCACCTGACAGTCATGTGGGGATGTGTAACATTCACAACACACCCCACTCATCACATAGTCTCACATGATCTCCACCACAGGCCACACATACAAGGACAACTTGTGCAGTACCTCTCCATACTCTGTGTAAGCACCAGAGGTAGCCCCCATCACAGAACACAACATCACCAACTTATAGCCCACAGACTCATGTGTGCCCATCACATACAGCCAATAGGGTGTTATAACATACACAAAACACCAGTCATAGGTGACTCTGTAGGCGGTCACACTGCAGTTCCACACAGCAGGCTACACAAGGCGATAGTCGCTTACATCTTGCTGTTGGGTAACTGGTTTTGCAACATAACCTATGCAACCATGCCACACCTCACCAGGTACGATGTGACTGTCATTCTCCATGTTAGTGTGACTGCCTTGAGGTGCCACTTCACAAACTACGTGTGCAGGGACATGCAATAGCTCACCAGTCTTGTAGCCCTGAAGGTGTGGCCAAGCCCTGGGGAGCATTATGCATTCATCCGGACCCGATACCACTGTACAATGACTGACTGTGTCACTTCAACAGTTGCCTATGCTTCTGCTGTCATTCCACAGGCATCTGGTATCTGTCCGCTTTGACTGACCTGGTCAAACACAATGCTTTGGCACAGATGACCTGTACCTGTCAGCCCTGGGAGTACAGATCACATGTAAGGCTCTTGCTGCTTCAATACTGCCTGTCTTGCACATTTTCCAATAACAGTCATGGGCAGAACGGGAACTGGCAAGCAAGACATGGGGTCATGTGACACAATGCTTGCATCTTCCTCTGTGAAGCACGCAGGCAAGGCACACCTTATAATGCACCACTCCAATATCTCTGCAGTGACTGGGACCTGCATCTAGGCTCTGCAGAGCACACCTGCAATGACAGGTTATAGACAGACCATACCTTTCAGGCACATACCTGGACCGGCACACCCACAGCTGAGGTGCTCCCATATCCCACTATGTTGTACACACATCCTGGCTAGTTACGTAGCACAATGCAGCAGAGGTGCTCCACGTGCAACTAACTGTGTACGGAACCGCTATATACATTGTAACAAGCTACAAATTCAACAACATACCCCACGGTTACCAGACCTCATTTGTTGGTGTACTGGACAGTAGGGCTCAGACAGCTGCTACTGATGTGTGACTGACACTACCCCACATTTAACTGGGATAGCCACTCATGTACCGACACATTCATGAGTCATAACTTCCACTTGGCTAGATCAACCCATACACACCACCTCCAAGACCAACATTAACCTTGACATGAACACTACCAACATGTGACTGGTGTTCCACACCTGGGGTTATCCCCTCATTGGTGGATTCCGAACATATGCTAATCAACCTTGTTAGCCACATCCTGGCACTACACCCTTCACGGCATACACAGTACATGAGTACTACAACACCTACTACAGACGTCTTATGACAGCGGTTGTTAACATCATGACACCCGTGCAGATGGACAATGCACATACAAATGCTGAAACATACCCCAATGCACTTCATTAGCACATACACAACTTCATGGATCATGCTATTCCACACAGAGCCATGATGGTACACACCAGATAACAGACGCCACTCTGGTAGTCAAGTTCCATGGACATAATGTACAATAACAGGTGGAGGCTGTTGCACAGTGGTGTACAATCCCATGGGTGGGGTAGCTCACTGGTCAGCCTTGGTAGGGCCACGGGATCCCACATCACATACTCCAAGACTAGCTACGTAAACATTACTGCGACACATTCTGGGGTGTACCACAAAGCATTATGGTGGTATGTCAGAAGTCATTGGCAATACCCACATCTGCTCTCACATACAACAGTCACTCAGGAACATTACAGACCCAGGTGATGTTGGCAACATGCTGGCGGATGTATTCAATGCTAACATTACACCCTCTTACTCACTACAGGGCCACAATCCATGCAGGAACATTGCGGTGTCCCTGTGGTCACACCTACACAGTACTAACCTGCACTCTATATGTCCTGGGACACTGGCCCCATGTCACCTTCCAAAGTCCCAGGCTGTGATGTCCACAAACCTCTGAACGACATGTCTCCCCACTAGGCCACCATATTCAGTAATAGCCTTGTATCAGACATTGTGGCCCCTGAATGGCACACAGAAACATTTATCACACTCCACACAGGTGGCACCACAATGCACGAGTGGGACTATAGTCCTACACACCTGACTGGACTGTTCTGCACGGCTATGGGGCACATCATCAGGAACGTCATTCACAGAGACATTGTTGGGCTCCGGTCCTTTGATGCCACCCGGGTTGGACTTGTTAGGGCCAGAGCATGGCCCCTACACATGGTGGACTCCTTTCATACAGTTACCAGGGTAGTTGATGATGGTACAGGAGTCCACACATCCCAAATTGTCCTTTCACTGCCTTTCAGCACCGTTCTCCATTCTGGTATTGACAGCATACACATCCACCTGCACATCGTACCCTATGTCTCAGGATGTTATGCAACGTGTCTCATGGACAGGACACACACAATGAGGGTAGCATACCATAGTACTTACTGCATTTCAGTTACATTTGGCATACCACAGTCCTCAGTCATAGGGCCCCTCATGTTCAGTATATGCTTCCCCGAGGTACAGGCTAGCACAGAGGGACTTTCCCTGCCTAGGTTTACAAACCCCTGCATACAAAGCACCATGATTGATCCACCAGCTGATACTGACTCCATCCATACGGGTGTCACTGTGACAGATACCTCGCAAGCTGCATGACACAAGGTGCATGAACATCACCTTTGCATTACACCATTGACCTACTGAATATCACATAGGTGGTAGTCCCCTACATACATGTCACATTGTACATGTTTGTAGTATACATGTATGTCGCACCCACTCCTGTGGTTACCGTATTGCCACTGTGGCATGGATATCCTTCTGCGTGGCCACACTTATCTGTACTGGGTGTGTAGCTGGTACATAGGCACCCATTGTACCTCTGAACTCAAGACTTCTACACACATTCAAGGGTACACCACCCCATTTAGGGTGTACCTTACACAACAGCTACAGCTTTACATACCACAACATTAACACAACATGACGTTTATTGAGCTCCAACAGATAAAGTATGCGGCTGACCTACGGGCACCACGTCTGTACACATTTGCATACTACATACTCAGGGGTGACCTCTGCTGAATAGACAGGGCCCATGTCCACAACATTATTAATGGATATACTCCACATACGCGACATAAGCAAAAGCCACTGTGAGCAACATGCTCATGGATATGTGCACACACTCAACAATGAGTGGGATGTGCTTGAGGGTTACATTCCCAAACTGGACACTCACCATGCTTTGGAACATGAGTCCTATGTACCTCACGCAGCGACACTCAGTAGCACTGTTCATGTGATACCTCCCTTGGTGGTTGGGAGACACATGTACACCAGGGATCACTGCAGTGGCTGTACTGTGCAGAGGTGCAGGTAACACATGGCTCTGCTGTTCACAGGGCACTACCCTAGAGAGGTGCCACTGGTGTGAACACTGTAGTTGTGCTTACACATAGACTTGCCAGACTGCATAGTACCCCACTATGAACCTGTGAAGCTATTACATGTCCTTTGTGCATGGTTACTTGGTAGCCCTTCCATTTAGATTAGCTATCATGCTATTACACTGTCCCATTCCTACAAGCCATATGTATCCTGTTATTGCACATGCCAATAGACGATACCTTTGGTATGCATGATATGCCTGTTCTGCTGTGTAGAATATCTGACATATCTACCTACAATACTACACATTACACATATTTTACATAGTATCCCATAATGCAAAGCATACTTGCACAGCGGGACCACCTTAGACATGTCATTGTCGTTATATGCCCATACACATGCCTAATGTGACAGTATATCAACATATACTATCCCCTGCTATGGCACATACTTGTTGGACATACCCTACCACTGACAGCAGGTTGTATGGAATTGTTCTGTTTAAAGTCCTCATGTAGCATCCCTTCTGGTGCCTGTGATGTGTACCTTGTGGCCCACTGCTGGACGCACAGTTTCTACAAGTGTTAGTATGCTCAGCAAGACATCACTACATAAATACCTTTTCCCACTCTATGCATTGCGGACACTTTTAATTAATGCAAACCAGGCTATACATACAGTAAATAATTAATATAAAACATGCTATACATAAACTTACATACCGAGTGTTCTAAATACCTTGTTATCATTACAGACTTCTGTCTCTATCTCTCTCGCACTGCTTAAACAGGTATTTTGTATGAGCATATGGTTTGAATTTTTGGCAAGTCATCCTTATATACGTCGATACCTGTAACATGTGGTTTCCTGCCGCCAATTGGTGTTCCTGAGTGACTAATTACTTGCATATCAGCTGTGCAGCTACTCCATTCACCAACTATGCAGCAACAGTGGGGTATAATTGAATTTTTCACTTGGGCGTTGCCCATGTGCCCTTCCTTCGGGGAGACGGCCTGTATTGTGTTTTGTTATGTGTAATTGCAACTGCTATGCATACAGACAAGTATAGTTTGGATTCATGTCCCCCATGGATTGTGTGTGACAGCTAGAGTATGTGGTTCAACATGTGGGTATACCTGTCATCCCAACGTCTGAAATGGACTATTGCAAATAAAACCTGTAACATCGCTGTTTGTTCCATTATACAATGGCTGCAATTTTGCATGGCACCTTTAATTGTGTCTCTCACAAGGTATGTTGACGGTTCTGCAGATGTAATTGACTGACTGGATGTTTGTGCTGTTATTACAGTCTGCATTGCTATAGTTTCTAGTGTGGGGGATGTCGGTGGGTGTACGTAGCATATACAGGTTTGTGGGGCTTGCATTTCTACATATTTCATATATAGGAAATTATGTCTATAGTTCTTGACAACAACTATATATATTTTGAAGGAGAACTTTTCAAACAGACGAGAGGTGTTGCTATGGGTGCTGCTTGTGCCCCAATTTATGCAAATTTGGTAATGCTTTATTGGGAAGACAAAATTCTATGTGTGAGTGAATTTTACAAATATGTTAAATATTATTCATGATTTTTAGACGACATCTATATTTTATGGGGAGCAGATACGATATTATTAGAGTCATTTATACATTTTTTAAATTCTAGTAGTGATTATTTGAAATTCACTCATTCTTATAATAACACAGGCGTACCATATTTAGATACCTTAATTAAATATGAAACACATCAAGTATCTTCATCAGTTTATAGGAAGGATACATTTTCTAATAGTTATTTACACTACACTAGTTGCCATCCTGTGAAGTTAAAAAAATATATTTTTAAGAGTCAATGCGTTTGTTCAGCACGCATGATCTCTGATGACGATGATTTAAGGGTAGAATTAGAATATATAAAGAAGATGTTTTTACAAAGGGGATATCCCACTAGCATGACGGATACCACTATAAAATATGTTTTTGAATTACGCGACACTAGATATCAATCATTTCTAGGTATCAGCAACAAATTTGCAGGACAGAAGATTGGTACAAAATTAGCGAAGGGGAAAACAGAATTGACTACTAATAACAGTTATCATAAATTTTGCGTGATTCAGTATAACATGGCAGCTAGTTATATTAAAAAAATTATATGTGATTCATGGCATCTAGTATTTAATGATGTTCAAACTATTAAGGCTAATGGTACGAAACCCAATTTTATTTTTAAAATGGGAAACAATATCAAGAAAATTTTGGAATATAAAAAAGAAGTGAAGACAGATAGGAAATTAGTTAAAAATAGAAGTCTAAAATGTGGTACCTGTAACCAATGTAAATTCATGTCGGACGAACTAACAATTAATTTAAACAATGAATTAAAAAGCAGTGTGAATAGTAAGTTAGGTAATTGTAACAGCAAATTAGTAATCTATTTAAGTATATGTCAAAAATGCTCCAGTTTTTACGTTGGTAAGACTGAGAGACATCTTAGGAAAAGAATTTACAATCACATATACAGTATAAAAACAAAGGACATGAATAATGCACTATACAAGCACATTTTTTATGAAGGAGAGGACCTTTATTTTAAATTTATTATTTTAGAAATACTCAAAACAGACCCTAAGGGAGGAGATATTAAAAGTAGGTTGAGTTACAGAGAAGTATGGTGGCAAATTTATCTGGATGCCACAACCCCCCCAGGTTTAAATGATCATATACCTATTAAACCTTTGTTGTACGCTAGAACTTATAAATAATAATTTTTATAATAATTTTTATAATAATATCAATTATTATAATTATATCAATTTATTAACAACATCCTCATACAAAATTTGTTTAGTTTGGATTTCGTATAGATTTTTTTAAAAAAAAATTTAATAATTATTATGACACATGTAATTCCATAATATTTTATAACATTAGTGTTATTTCACAATATTTTTATATATCTTTTACAATTTTTACAACATTTATATATTTTATATTGTATATATTTATATAATTATTGTAACAAATGTATTTATTTATTGAGCATATCATATTGCACATAGACATATTTTCATTTTTTCATTATAGCAATTGTTATTTTCACATATATTAAATACACCAAATATTTAATAAGTATTATTATTGTCATTCAAGTTTTATATTAAATCCCTATGAAATATTGGACATGTTATGACAGACAACAGATAGTCACACTGACATTTGGTTACTTATAGGATGTATAGGATATACGATCTGTTATTATTATGATTAGTAACAACGTTTTTAGTTGAACGCCCCATGTTTTGTACCAGCGACTGTCATGTGGCGATAGAAACTTCATCTTAGCATTCCCATTCCACTTTATTATTTATTAACAGTCTCATGTACATTGTGATGTATCACTTTAAATTTTTGAACATGTTTTGGCACCAAAAAAGGCATTTAAGTGCCTAATTTTAATTGTTTTGTGAGTTCTGAGGAAGCCCCGTGTAGTGGGTGAAAGCGCTAAACTTTGTTTGTTATTTTAAAATAATAAATCAAGTGTTGTATATCTTTTTTATATCTTTTTGATCGTCTGTTCATTTGGCTACAATATTGACCACCGCTTTTCAGTTTGGGCACTTATTGGTGTATTCGCAGAGTATTTTTACGTTGTCATTTCTGTTTGTTTATTTTACAAGTCGTTACTCAGCCTGCTATGGAACACACCGGTGCATTTCATCTAGCGGAGAACAAAATTCACAATTTCAGCCTACGAACCACATTGATTTGACCAAAATTCAGGATGAACTATCTGGGCTTAAAGGTGAATTAAATCATCTTACCCTTTTGGTAAAACAGCTATTACAAAGCGATGTGGTAGCACAAACATCTGTCAAATCTGCTACAAACAGGACAACAACATCGCGATTGCAGCGAGGTAATATGGACAGTTTGGATACATTTAATTCCCCTATTTGGAATTATATCCCAGTTTCTAAGTGTCAGGTTAACAAGGGTGATGCTAATTCTAATTTTACATCTAGACTGGATGGACAGGATGTAAATGTTTCATCGGACAGTTTAGAGCTACCAAACGGTCAAGGTGGACAAATGGGGAGAACTGCTAATACGTTGGATATTCATGATTCACACAGTCGCAGTAAAATTAATCTCTCAAATTTCACTTTTGACTTTTCATTATATGACATCAATGATGAAGCTATTAGGACTGGAACAAATCCAAAAAGAGCACTACCTACAAAAACATACTCCACAGTTGCTGGACAATCGACATATAAAAAAGGTACTGATAAAATTTTATCTGGATCAGACGCATTGGCTGAACCAGTGAATGGTCCTGACAAGGACAATAAATTCAATAATTTTTTACTGTTTAATTATAAAATGGATGACTTCAGAGGGGATGACAACAATATTGTATTTGATAATTATAAAAATGACAATTTAAGGACACTAATATATAAACTTGGAAAAAAATTGAAAAATATTAATGATTTAAGAATTGATAATGTATATCTGTCTAAGATATTGATATGAAAATAGTCCCTAAGGGTTAAAGATTTTTTAAGTTACCTTGAGGTTTGGACTATTCTGAAAATTTGAAAATGGAATTTAATCATTTCTTTGATGATTGTGGTTTTAAATTTATGCATTTATTAATGAACTACTATGATGAAAAACTTAGTAAATGTATTTTGGAAGCAGAGACATTGAACAACAATATTTTGAATTACTTATTATTCCCTCAATGGGAAAATTTATATAATAAGCAATTTAATGAAGCAAAAAAAAATATTACTAATATTACTCAATGTAAAACAAACAAATTGAAAAGGGATAGTGAACATTATAACTTAAACAAAGCATACATATGGCCAAACAATGAAGTTAGAAGGAATGGTAACAAACATGTGTATTATGATGTACAACAAAGGGAAGAGAATAGGAAGTTTGAGCAAGGGGAAATAATACAGTGTATCACTACAACAAAGCACACACAAACAAAAGGGATTTTCAGAGGGGAGGGAAACAACTGACACAACCGTACCAAAATGGGAACCAGGGATACACCAGAAATCATTAGAATTGACCACTAATCAAGAATTGATGTTGAGCATGGACACTATTAACAAAAATAATGAGATAATGGTTGATGGTCATGTACATACATTTGATAATTTCAACATCTTTAATTATACAGATTTGAACATTAAAAAGGAGCATTTCAATTTATTTAGCAAAGGAATGAAGTACGTACCTAACCCTCAGTTTGATTTAGTAGACAGTATTATTGATTTCAAAAAACATGTTAGGAAAATTAATTTAGACTTGTTTTTTAAAAACACACACACATGTGAGAACAAAACAACATCACAAAATGGCTATCAAAATTCTGACTTAAAGAAAGTGAGTTTATTTATTCCACCTTCCCACCAGAAAGTAGAATTATATGAAAAATTTACTTTAAGAAAGTTTTATTATGAATATAGAAAATTATAGGAAATTACTAAATATAGTAATTTAACTACAGAGGACAGCAACATATTAAGTACAATAATAAATGACAAGAATATTAGGATGATGAAGCCCGACAAGGGGGGTGGTATAGTATTATATGACAATTTTCATTATATTATGAAAATGTATGACATTCTACACCATTCTGGTAATTATATTTCTATTTCAATCAATGAGCTAAATATAGCTTACCATAGAATTGATTTGTATATAGAGGAATATCATATTGAAGCAAGAATTACTAAAGATGAATATGATTTCTTGAAGGTTGATTTTCCACAATTGGCTACTTCTGTAGGTATCCCCAAGGTACACAAAAATATTTCTGACCCCCCTTTTAGACCAATAGTGTCAGGAAGCAATTCTAAAACCTTCCCAATAGGGAGATATATTGACTCAAAATTGAAATTTATTTATGAAAAAGTGCCCCATATCGTTAAAGATTCATGGATATTTTTAATGAATTTTCCAAACAGACATAAATTTAGACAATGTAATATTTTTAACTATTGATGTGATATATTTGTTTTCCTGCATCCTGAGGGATGAAAGTCTTGATGCTTTTAGCAATAGTATAAGGAAACACACAGACCTTGAATGGGATGAGATATGTTTATTACAGGAAATGATGTCTATAGTTCTTGACAACAACTATATATATTTTGAAGGATAACTTTTCAAACAGATGAGAGGTGTTGCTATGGGTGCTGCTTGTGCCCCAATTTATGCAAATTTGGTAATGCTTTATTGGGAAGACAAAATTCTATTTGCGAATGAATTTTACAAATATGTTAAATATTATTCAAGATTTTTAGACGACATCTATATTTTATGGGGAGCAGATACAGTATTATTAGAGTCATTTATACATTTTTTACATTCTAGTAGTGATTATTTGAAATTCACTCATTCTTATAATAACACAGGCGTACCATATTTAGATACCTTAATTAAATATGAAGCACATCAAGTATCTTCATCCATTTATAGGAAGGATACATTTTCTAATAGTTATTTACACTACACTAGTTGCCATCCTGTGAAGTTAAATAACAATATTTTTAAGGGTCAATGCGTTCGTTCAGCACGCATGACCTCTGATGACGATGATTTAAGGGCAGAATTAGAATATATAAAGAAGATGTTTTTACAAAGGAGATATCCCACTAGCATGATGGATACCACTATAAAATATGTTTTTGAATTACGCGACACTAGATACCAATCATTACTAGGTATCAACAACAAATTTACAGGACAGGAAATTGGTACAATATTAGCGAAGGGGAATACAGAATTGACTACTAATAACAGTTATCATAAATTTTGCATGATTCAGTATAACATGGCAGCTAGTTATATTAAAAAAATTATATGTGATTCATGGCATCTAGTATTTAATTATGTTCAAACTATTAAGGCTATTGGTACGAAACCCAATTTTATTTTTAAAATGGGAAACAATATCAAGAAAATTTTGGAATATAAAAAAGAAGTGAAGACAGATAGGAAATTAGTTAAAAATAGAAGTCTAAAATGTGGTACCTGTAACCAATGTAAATTCATGTCGGACGAACTAACAATTAATTTAAACAACAAATTAAAAAGCAGTGTGAACAGTAAGTTAGGTAATTGTAACAACAAATTAGTAATCTATTTAAGTATATGTCAAAAATGCTCCAGTTTTTACATTGGTAAGACTGAGAGACATCTTAGGAAAAGAATTTACGATCACATATACAGTATAAAAACAAAGGACATGAATAACGCACTAGACAAGCACATTTTTTATGAAGGAGAGGACCATTATTTTAAATTTATTATTTTAGAAATACTCAAAACAGACCCTAAGGGAGGAGATATTAAAAGTAGGTTGAGTTACAGAAAAGTATGGTGGCAAATTTATCTAGATGCCACGACCCCCCAGGTTTAAATGATCATATTCCTATTAAACCCTTGTTGTACGCTAGAACTTATAAATAATAATTTTTATGATAATTTTTATAATAATTTTTATAATAATTTTTATAATAATATCAATTATTATAATTATATCAATTTATTAACAACATCCTCATACAAAATTTGTTTAGTTTGGATTTCGTATAGATTTTTAAAAAAAAATCTTTAATAATTATTATGACACATGTAATTCCATAATATTTTATAACATGAGTGTTATTTCACAATATTTTTATATATCTTTTACAATTTTTACAACATTTATATATTTTATATTGTATATATTTATATAATTATTATAACAAATGTATTTATTTATTTATTGAGCATATCATATTGCACATAGACATATTTTCATTTTTTCATTATAGCAATTGTTATTTTCGCATATATTAAATACACCAAATATTTAATAAGTATTATTATTGTCATTCAAGTTTTATATTAAGTCCCTATGAAATATTGGATACGTTATGATGGACAACAGATAGTCACACTGACATTTGGTTACTTATAGGATTTATAGGATATACGATCTATTATTATTATCATTAGTAACAACATTTTTAGTTGAACGCCCCATTTTTTGTACCAGCAACTGTCATGTGGAGATAGAAACTTCATCATAGCATTCCCATTCCACTTTATTATTTATTAACAGTCTCATGTACATTGTGCTGTATCACTTTAAATTTTTGAACATGTTTTGACACCAAAAAAGGCATTTAAGTGCCTAATTTTAATTGTTTTGTGAGTTCTGAGGAAGCCCTGTGTAGTGGGTAAAAGCGCTAAACTTTGTTTGTTATTTTAAAATAATAAATCAAGTGTTTTATATCTTTTTTATATCTTTTTGGTCGTCTGTCCATTTGGCTACAATATTGACCACCGCTTTACAGTTTGGGCACTTATTGGTGTATTCGCAGAGTATTTTTACATTGTCATATTCCATATATATGTGTGTGGGCTCCATCCCTAATTAATGAGCTATCAGTTAGTAGACTTATGTTACGGGATTGTACATCGGGCCATTGTTAATTGGTTTCTATATAGCATGCAGGTGAGGTTGATACTTCCATACCTCTGGAATTGCAGCGATATGTAAAGGGATATGTCTAAATGACAGCTATCCCGTGTATTTCTGTCCCAGATATTTGCAGTCATTGCGGTTGTGTTGGTAACAGAACCTCTTTGGCATGGGTTGCCACCTTTTCATATGGCCATTGTTGGACACTTGCGGGACACACAGCGGTGTTTACAGGCCAACACATAGCCATGGTCAGTACACAGGTTAGCACATACTTTTATCCTCAATATATACCTATTGTTGTGGGACTTTGGCTACTTATCATATTTACGTTACTTACATACAGGCATAACTATTTAATGCAACTATTACATTATATATGGGACATATTAATGTCCTACAATCTCAGACATTTGCCTTTTGTAATGTTTTATGTCAGGACACACCTGCCCAGGGAGGGGCTGTCTCTCCTAATGTGGTTCAGGTGGTAACCGTATGCCTACAACTAGCTATACCCACACCTATCGTAATGATCTACCTCCGAGTTGGCACTAACAGACACATGATGCGGATACGCGCACACACACACACACACACACACACACACACACACACACACACACACACACACACACACACACACACACATTACAGTCACACGGAGACGCACATGGCACCCTCAACACACACATACACAGACTATGGCACTCACAAACACAGTTGAACACAGTACCTACGTGGACCGCAACACTGGCAGCGGTAACTAAATGTCCATTCATATCATCATACTATTACTTGCGGTTGTACTGTTCCGGTACTGTGTTCTTTCGTACTTTCAGCCTCGTGGTTACGCATGTCGGTATGTTACACATTCCATAGTTGGCGGTATCCTATTTATTTGTACCTCCAAGGTGTTATGAATGTCATTGACCTATCTATATATATTTGCAGATATCGCTGAATCCGTATATATCAACATATATCACTCTATTGCCCCTTTCTATCTGTATTATATATATGTGTACATATATATATATATATATCTATATCTATATCTATATATATATATATATATATATATATATATATATATATATATATATCTGACGGGGAAAGTGACAGGCAAGCTACACCTTTCATTGTGTACTTGTTGGTGTATACTGTTTCCTGGACTCCGCACGCTTTTGTCTGTACCTGTCACATTACACACATGCCGTAGGTTAGGGTTACCAGCTGTCCCACTCTGCGAGGGACAGTCCCTCTTTGGGCAGTTGTGTCCTGCAAAATATTTGTAAACAAGGCAAATGTCCTGAGATTTTAGAACATACTTATTTCCTATAGTTTATGTAATAGCTGCATAAAACAGTTATTCTGTATCTGAACCACCTATATGTTATAGAAACAGAATAAGTAAGTAAACATTACTTGAATGAGCTTTTATCTAGGCAAAACAGTGAAGTTCTGATTTTTGTACTAGCCGGGTGTATGTGTAGGCCTGCAGACATCTGACGTATGTCCCACATTGGTCATTTGAAGAGATGGCAACCCTACCATAGGTACTTCTTGGCTAGCAATAGTGTTAGGTGATTCTATACATGATTAAGTGTTCTACTCCTGGCAGTGGTTGTTTTACCCTTCAGAGCAGGTGCTATTAGTACAGGGGTGAATAATGCTGGTTTCACTTGTTCTGGACATCATTGACCATGATCTGCGCGATATTTGGAGAAGCTTATCCCTATTTCGCGCATATCCATATAGTCATATTTAAACGTCGCTTACCAGCAGTGGGCAATGCATATTCCCGCTAACATGTGCTAAACATGATCTGATGACCTGCATCCAACATGCATTACTCGTGCCTTCGGGATTACGTTACATCCCTTGCAGGACGTGGGACTGGGAACATGCACGATGGTCACTGCATTTAACACATGGCCATCTGGGATTTGTACACGTGTTATGTCATTTTGTACGTGGAGTATACTACGGCTGTTACGCCATACTGCACTCACATGGGTAACTCAGTTAGTTTACATATTGATGAGTCCAGTTAATGGTATGTCCATGTGATGTTTACTGGATGTGCTCCGGCATTGGGTATGTATATCACAGTGAGCCACACACGATACTGTGCTACACCTTCAAACGACCGTAGGTGGAGCATGCTGGGGTGACAAATACCTGTCATGGGTACACCCCATGCCTTGACACAACATCCATGATTATATTATGTGGAGCCCCTCATTAATGCAGCAGGGACTCTGTGCTGAGTGTGTGCAAAACAGTGCTGCACATGTGCTCCCACAATTGCCTTTCCTCCTCCTCTAAGCGACAGTTGGTTACTCGATGTTGTGGCAACAGCAGACACTGTTTGCCCCATTTGGTGTATGGCCTCTGACAATCGGCCGTGTACCTACCAATGTACCTGGGAACCTATACACACAGCAACACCATATGCTGATAGGCGCATGTACTGTTCAGGTGTTCACATTCCGTGTTCCAATAGCTGTTGTGTGTACAATGTTTGAGGGCTGCCTATGTAGGATTCACACAGTGGGCCACCTATACATTACAATTTACAGGTGGTCGTGTTTGTGTGCCATCCATTTTACTGTGTGTGCAGGTGGAGAGGTGTGTCAGTCCGTAGGGGCCTACATTGTCAGAGTATGTGCTATACGTTCCCTCTTTGCCAAGGCGTAGGCATATTGGGCACGCCTCCATCTGCCTACTGGGGCTGGCACAGTGTGTTCATGGTTTGAATCCCTCTGTGCCTGTGATGGCCTTGGCAATTGTGCTGGGCTATGAGGGCCTTCACCATTTTGTCCCTGCTGCAGCTGTTTCCGCAGGATCATATTATGTAGCATGGCACATACTATGACGATGTGGGCACATGTGCCTGGAGAGTACTGCAAGGCTCCACCAGATGTTTCCAAGCACCGGAACTGTGATTTCAGCATCCAGAACACATGCTCTATGATGATTCTGGTTTGTGGGTGTGCCTCATTATGGCGTTCTTGCATGGGTGTGTGTGCATTTCTGATGGGAGTCATCATCCACGGCTCCAGTGCATAGCCAGCATCCCCCACAAGGTGGCCATGTGGGATGTCCCCCCTGACAAATACCTGATACAGCTGTGAGGCATGCCAGATACGGGAGTCATGGTAGCTTCCAGGGCTGCCAGCACACACATCCATGATAATGCCCTGGGCATTGCACATGACCTGGCAGTTGATGGAGTGGAATCCCTTGCGGTTTATGTAGCGCCTACCATGCTCACTGGGTGGTGACTTGATTTGTATGTGCATGCAGTCTATCGCACCCAGTACCTCCGGGTAGTGTGCCACATGGTGGAAGTGACGCATATTGCTGGCCAACTCCTCCTGAGTTTGGGGGAAGTATATATGCTCATTGGCATGTGGTAACATGGCATCCAGGAACTGGTGTAGTACCTGGATGCTGATGCCTGTGAGATCCCCATTATATCTCCAGTTGGCCTTTTAAAGGTACCTGTGGCTAGTATTTGCATGCTTACACATACCTTCATGTCCACTGGGATGGGTTCCCCTCTGTTGTTTCTGGTTCTCAGGCGTGGCCGGCACAGCTCCACTATTTGCTGTAAGATGTCCCTGTCCACCCTGTAATGCTCTACTATCTCCAGATCATGTAGCCCCTGGTAGGTTACCCTTGGTCTGAATACTCTTCTCCTCCTCCAGGGCCTGTGGTGGTTCTCTGCATCATCCTCCACAACACCGTCAGTCTCTAACACATGCTGATGAATCACAGCTATGGCAGCTCCCAACATGTACATTTTAAAAGTTCCCCAAACCTATGGTGCAGTGTTTGGGAATACACAGGTGTGTGTAGGGTGCTTTCACACTTTATACTATTGTGCTGTGAACACTGATGATGTCATAGGGTGTGTATGTACGATCGTAGCTAGCTACAGGGTATCTTATGTGTTTTACTACCGGAACTACTATTGTGGTGCCTTTGGTGTTGAATTACATTTGGCTGCCATGGATTACCTCTTGACCTTCCCTTTACATTTCTACATATTCCACCTACCATTTTCTGGCATGCATCCAGCAGCCTGCTTTTATTTGTACTTTCCTAGACCTGTCGTATCTTGCGTAATGTGTGATATTGCCGGTCTACTGTCGGTTTGCTTTGCTCTGCTATGACAGATCTCCTATCTTTGCAATCCAATGCCTCCCCTCCTTTCTTTCCTTTCCAATGCCTCCCCTATCCTGTTTTGCAGGTTTCTGTGAGCAGACTTCTCAGCTGCCGTCGATTGGTCACCGTGAGTTGATTGGTGTTGATTGCTCATTAGTACGCCAATTACCCTACTTCGGCATTTCCTTCTTTTCTTCCCCTGACCTTCCTGTTTGTGCTATTGTTCGCGCCATGTGCATCCACTTACTGGGTTTCGGGCACATTTTCATCCCCGTACACATGCGCTTTTGGGCACCATGTGTGCTCTCAGCGAAACGATTCTATACCTTCCTCCCCACCCCTGTCCTGCAGCTTTTCTTAGCAATGGCCAGGCCAGATTTGCATTGCTCCAATGTGCTTACTGCTATGGTGGCACACCCCTCTGCTGATGTCATGTATCTCCTCTGAGCCACTCCTCGGTGTTATAGTGCTGCACCATATGGTACATCCTTCATCCGGCGGGACATTTATGATTCAGTATTATCTGCCTCATTTGCATGGCATTGACTACTAATTCATAGTTACCGCGCCAAACACTGTTGCAGGCCCTTAGCAACCCTTGCACTTTGGTTGTGGTGTTCCATGCCTACCATTGTGTATTATGGTGTAAACCAGATTTGTATTACATTGCGATTTTATGACATTTTTATATAATTTCTTTATGCTCCAGTTTGTGCACACATGCCCTGCGGTTATACTGTGCGTTACTGTGGACAAGACATTAAATGTTGTTTTTTAGGTGTTGTGCATCTTTTCTTATGCCATTGTCTGTGTATTTAGCCATTGGCATATGTTAACTTTGTAACACATGAGTCTGGTCCACTTCCATAGCTCCGATGTTCTGTTTGGGAAAATGTAAACCGTGTTTCTTGGTTTACATTTCCATGGGCTTACACTACACCTGCACCACTTCATGAATCACTATCTGCCTTCATTTGCATGGTGCCACACTGCGCATGGGGTGATTAGCATACCTATGCCGAGGACTGCACAGCTCTGGCATACGCCGGTAGTGCATGTGGTATTGGATCGTACCTGAATCGCTCAATGGCCATATTTGGCATTATTCCACCTACGCTACGCCTGCACCTGGTGCAAGGTTCATGAATCCCAGGGAATGTCTATATCACTTGCCTGTGTAGCATAAAAAACACATACAGAAGGGCAAAATAAACGCTATATAAATAGTACAAATTCCTACACTATATAAATAATAACTATAGAAATAAAAACTACAGCATCTCATAGTGATACCACAAGATAAACAGAATAAACTATAACATTCAGACGTTTGATAATACACTGTTACATATTATACATTTTAGATGTTATGAAATTCGATATTAAGATGTTATGAATTTTAGATGTTATGGTCTCGATGTTATGAATTTAGATGTTATGGGGTTTAGATGTTTACAAGTGGAGCCATAAATATATATATATATATATATATATCTATGTATACATACGCGCACACACACACACACACACACACACACACACAACCACAATACAGTCTGATGCCCACCACATGTCACTATGTATAAATGGATTATGACATGGGCCTGGTGATAGCCTTTGCCCTCAACCACACCAATCCTAACACCACCCCTGCACAGAGGTGTATCTAGAAGGTTGATGAAGGTGGTGTGGGTGGCTGACGATTGTGTTTCATTATTTCTTTCTCATCACAATCAAATCCTGGAAGTACACAGAAGAGGTCACTGTAGCTTCTGTTTGGGACAAGTCCAAATTGGCCATATTTACTAGAGACAATCATAAGGCCTTCTTCACATATGTCCACAACCTCAAAGAAAGCACCCAGATCTGTTCAGAACTGGTGGCCAAGGACACCACTTATACAAATGCCGTAGATATAGCAAAATTGCTGGCTGACAGATTCAGTGAAAACTTTGCCCCTCTGTCTCCCCATCAGTAAATCATAACATCCTCAGTACCTGCCCCCTTCCCCTTATATCTAGGGAACAGGTCATCACTGTTCCCTCAAAGACAAAAAATACAGCCTCCATGGGACCAGATAACATCCCAGGCTGCATCCTACATGAACTCAGGCATAAACTTGCAGCACCATTAGGCACCCTATTCAACCAAAGCCTGAGTACTGGCTTTGTCCCAGCTGATTGGAGGACAGCCACTGTTATCCAGTTACACAAAGGTGGAACATCCACCGATCCAGAAAATTATGGACCCACCAGCCTAACTAGCCTGCTCTGCAAGGCCATGGAATAGATTATCATGGACCTCATTAACAAGAGCATTGGCAACCTTCAAACACTTGATCCCACACAGTTTGGCTTAGTCAAGGGGAGGTCATGTCTGCTAAATTTGGTTGACTTCTTTGAGACAGTTACCAAAGTCATGGATGAGGGGAAGACTTGTGCACACTGCCTAGCTTGACCTGGCTAAAGCCTTTGACACTATTCCCCACTCAGGCAAAATGAACTGTCTCAACTAGGCACCAGTCCATATGTTACCAGATGGATAAGCAAACTGACTCACTGATAGAACCCACATAGTCAAAATATGGGAAGCCACCTCAAGCAGTAGACCTGTAACAAGAGGCGTATCCCAAGGTTTGGTATTGGAGCCTCTGCTATATGGGATATACTTTTCTGAGGTGCAGGCCAAAATCAGTGGGCTATGGATGACCAAGTTTGCATATGACTGCAAGCTGGGTGCTGTCATCAATTCCCCTAGTGATGTGGACATCCTCCAAGAGGGTCTCACTCAGACAAATGACTGGTGCCAGAAACATGGCTTCAAGCCAAATACCCAAAATTGCATCATCATCCCCTTTTTGGAGAGTGACATCCCCACAAATTATTACATTATTAACAGCGTCCTAAGCACTCAATCAGTCGTGAGGGATTTGGGCACCCAGGTTGATAACAACCTGACTTTTGACCACCACGTTGTTTCCATGGTATGGATAGCCTTCTACATGGCCCACCTCATAAGTAAGGATATCTCATCCAGGGACAAGGAAGTCATAACATCCCTATATTCCTCCCTTATAAGGCCCATTATTGAGTACAACGCACCTTTCGGCATATACTTCACAATGCACATGCAGCAGCTGGAGAGACCACAGAGGTTCCTCACCAGGAGAATACAGGGCCTCAAACATCTACCATTACACAGATAGGCTAAAAGCCCTATCCCTCTACTTAGTTTCATACAGATTCCTCAGAGGTAACCTCTGTCTGGCATAGAAGGTAATCATGGACCTCCACCTTGATGGGACTGCTGCATATCCGCAATTCGAGCTCCATTCAAGTAACCCACACACGTGGCCTCAACCTAGTCTGTGACATCAAGAAGACTTTTGGCAGGACAGATTTGTGTCCCAGGGCCTCCCTCATCTATGGAATAGACTCCCACTCCACATCAAGCAGAGTACTTCTTTATCCCTTTTTAAGCGCAACCTTGATAACTGGATGGGAAACAGAAAATATATCCATGGGATTTCACCCATGTCCTTTCTGGACAAGGGCATTGGGTGCTGATTTGTCTAAACATGGACTAAAGTCTTGCCTAGGCTTTTAAGGGCCTCAGGGTCAATAGACTAGTACCCTCCTATGTTCCTAAATATTTCTTTTGAAGAGTTGGCTACACCCATTAACCAGTTTGCTATATAGCAAGTAACATACAAGTTTACAATGACAGTAGTAAACTTGAAGTGCACTTCTGAAACAGTTCTGTGCACTGCATACATAGTTTCACCAAAAGATCTGCATTATCAGATATGTAGCATATCTAACATTTATAGACATTCAAGAATGCCTAGAATTTCAAGTCTGTCAGTAACACATGTAGAGGCTGTTTTCAAACCACATGAATATAAACCTAGATAGATTCCAAGATGGTCGCCAGCTAGACTGCCCCCTTTTCACAGAGCTCCTCATATCTTGGCAATTACCGGCTTTTTCAACCAGTGTGTAGTTGATTTTCTCCACAGAATTTTATTTAGTAAGCTTGAAGGATATCTACTTTGTATTTTGATTCCATTTTTTGTGGTAAAATTTTAACTATATTCATTATTTTACCTCAAACTTCTCTTGGCCTCGAGTGTTTTTTCAACACGTGCACACAGGAGTCTTCTATCCTAGTCGGTGAAACTGTCACCACTGCTGTTTTCCCGGGCATGGCAGGTAACTCAGACACCATGGAAACGCAAACAACCAAGGCCAAATTTTCCTCCATGCTTTCACCAGAAAAGGACACTGGGTCCAAGAGATTAAGGACATCTAAACAGGTTACTGATATTACTAAAGCTAATACCAAAGAAAAAATTGACACTAATTTTCACCTTGAAGAACTAAAACAGGCACTACAACCAATTCAGTCTGCCATACAAGGCTTTTCAGAACAATTCACAGACTTCAGAAAAACGCTTAAACAAATCACTGATAGACTTGATTTACTTGAAAGTAATAACCAAGCCATGGAAATAAAGATGGAAAATATAATTGATTTAAAAGCAAAAGATACCCATATTGTTGAGATTCAGGCTAAAGTACTAGACTTAGAGGCGAGAAGTCATTGTAATAACATTATAATTAGAGGTCTGCCTGAGTCATATGAGAATCAAAATCTTCTGTCAATAACCAAACAAATCTTTGTGGCTTTACTCGATAAAGAAGTCAATGCAGATACTTTAATTGTTGAAAGGGCGCACAGAGCTCTGCGTGTCTGTCACGAATCAAATACACCAAGAATTATATACACAAAATTGCTTAACTTTCAAGACACTCAAAAAATTTTGTCTGTAGCCAGAATCAAAAAGCAGTTTATATGGAACGAACACAGACTTACTTTTTTGCAGGATCTGCCTCCCCAAATAAAACTAAATAGACAGAAATTGTCTCCTTTCTGCGCTGATCTGATAGAGCGTGGAATTAAGTTTCAAATGCGATATCCCAACATCCTATCCTTCACCTACAAAGATAAAAGATACTCTGCCAAAGATACCCAGGAAGCGAAGATCATCTTTACAAGTGCTTTTAAGAAATTCCCATCCATTGACTCTTAATCTCACATTAATGCAATTATTCTTATGTATTAGAATGGCTTTTCATTTTTTTTAGAGCTTTGCAAAATTATTATTAGCATCTGTTTTAGTATGGGCTACATGCCATGGGCTTATCTAAAATAGTGTCGGCAACTGTTAAAACATGTCAGGATTCATGGTTAAAGGTAATCTTTAATAGTTTATGTGTCATTAAATACCAACGGCAGAAGCTTGTCAACAATAGTGGCATAGCCTGCTTAGTGTCGCTAGCAGCTCTTTTAGAGAGTTACTGGCAGCGATAATAAAACTCCTTAAAGCTAGTGCTAATGTCATATTTTAGGTTGTGTCATACCTGTATCTCTGTAATATAGTCATTTGGCATTCGGAAGTTTTTGATCAAAGATCCATAAGAGCAGCGAGATGCAGATGGTGTCTTTAATTTTCGCTCCTCTTGCTGACTTCCGCCTTTTACGTTTTTTTTCTTTCTTTCAAACCGAGGCCAGATAACGTTTACTTGTTCATCAACACTAATGATGGTTGATACACCTCTAGAGTCATTTGGTGTCTGGAAGTAGCGCCAAATTTAAACATGTAAGCAATTTTCTTTTCAGTGAGAACACATGAAGAATACCCGTTTTTTTTTTTTTTTTTTTTTTTTAGATGAGTCCTTTGGTTTGCTTGACAAAGTCGGTGTTGTGTGCGTGGATAAGCCCGCTGCTATAAAGCCATATATCTCAGTTAGATGTGTGCTAATTCTTGATGCTGGACTTTCAAAATGTAAGGTGGAATTATATGTTAGCATAGTGTCTCGTCAGGTAACAGTATAACGTGTATTTATACTACATAGTTTTATGTTGTTCTACTTGAAATTTTATATCTGACATGCTGAGTTGATATTTTGTTTTTTCCTACATTAAGTTAAGGTTTGGCAGTATATTGCAATGTTCATGTTTTACTTGTAGTTTAGTAATGTTATATCTTATATACTATTAGGATTGTGTAGTGTATACAATGTTGTATCTTGTTTGGATGTACATAACCATTCTTAAACTTGCATTCCCTCTCGATGGTTCATAATGGTGTCTGGAAGGAGGTTGAAGGGGTTTGTTGAGTTAGTATGCTTCTAAACTTGTGATGTTTACTTTGTCATTACTGAACGATGGTACAACTTATTTAAATCCTTTACCTATATTTCTCACATTGCATAGTTGTATAGCTTAGAACCTCTGAAGCTCGAATTGCAGCAAGTTCTAATTACATTATATAGTTTATAACATGGTATTTTTAGTTTATGTTTGCTATACAATACAATCTATATATATTTGTTCTTTTATATACTCTCCTATCTAGGCTTCTCATGTGATTTATATATTTTAGGGATGATGTTTCAATGAGATTCCTTGTTCTTTATTTATTGCCTAGTTAGAGATGTATTTTGATTATATTTCTGTTGGAGAATATTTAAAAACTCACAAACCAAACTGAAAATAGTTATAGTCCCTTCTGATAATAGATATATAGAAATTATGAACATTCTGTTTTATGTTGTTACAGTTTTTTAATGTGAGTCAAATTCTGTAACATAGCTGCACTTGATAAAAGCAAATAGAATTGTTTATTCCTTAGTTTCATTTATATATTTGAAAGACTCTAATAACTTTTGTGATTTAGCGTGAGTTATTTTTATCTACCTTTTTTTTCTACTTCATACTCACGGAAAGTTATTTAAAATATCATATACATTAAGTCTTTGTTGAACTTTATCGGGACTTAAATATTATACTTTAGTTTGGTTTAATTAGTTAGATGTATTTGTATAATTAGCCTATCATTAGCTAAGATTTTAACTTATTATATAGGAGCTTTGTGAATTTGGATTTTATGGGGTTAGACTTTGACGGCTATCTTGTTTTCTGTAGTTGTGTATATATGTATAGTATAATAAGTGCACTTTTATTCCTTTTTAGGACTAATTACAAGATTTTATCTTCTAATTTAGTAATGTTGGTAGCCTGGGTTTTAAACCTTTCATTTTTGTGTCGGTATGTTTCTTCTTTTGTTAGTTTTAGGTGGTTAGGCACCTGGGGGGGGGGGGGGACGAGGAAACTCATTGGCACAAAGATATTAGATAATTTTGCCCACATCAGTGACCATTACAATAGCCTTAATATGTATAAACTTCCCAAATCCTTTATTACATTATTATTACAATTTATCGGCTTAATTTCTCTTTGTTCCTTATTTATATATGGCTAGTTTTTTAAATATTGACTCATGGAACGTGCGAGGGATGAATGACAGAGCCAAGAAATCATTAATATTCCTTTTAATTTATAAATCACAAGCTAGTATTTGCTTTTTACAAGAGACTCATGTGTCTAGGGAGGATTGGTATAGTGTAAGAAACAAAAAATGGATTAAAAATATAATAGTGTCTGGTGATACTTCTAATTCACGGGGAGTAGCTATTATAATTAAACAAAACTTTCAGGGGACCATTATCAAGGAGGATTTTGATACTAATGGTAGATGGTGTTACTTTACTACTAATATACACAACCTTGATAAACCTGTTTTAATACTAAATCTTTATGGCCCTTGCAATAATCAGCATATTTTTATTCTTCAAATTTATAACATTCTTTCTGTTTTCACAGATCATTATATCATTGCAGGTGGAGATTGGAATGCTATTATCAACCCAGTTATGGATCGAACTCATATAATTACCAAGCATCTATAGCCCTTGAAGAATTGATACTAGATTTTAATCTCATAGACCCCTTACAACTCACAAATTACTCATCTAAAAACGATATTTATACATATTTTTCTAAATGTCACAACACCTGGTCTAGACTGGACTTCTTCCTATTATCAGACACCATGACACATTTGGTTACAGATTTTTATATTGAACCTAGATTTATGTCTGACCATTCGAGAATTTCCCTAAGACTAAATCTTACTTCAAATTCTGTGCAAATATCCAAACATAGCGTATGGACGTTAAACAATAATCTGCTCTCTAATAAAGAAATCCAATTACTAAGTTCTGAAATAATACAGGAAATGGAAAATAGTCTGGATACTACTTCTATACCTTACGATATTCAATGGGCTGCCTGTAAAGCAAGATTAAGGGGCATGTTAATAAATAAAGCTTTGTATTTTAAAAAACAATATAAAAAGAAAGAACAATTCCTTAAACAAAAGATTAAATCCCAAGAAAATAATTATAGAACTAACCCTAGCTCCGTTAGTTACAACCAAATCTTAAATTCTCAAAAAAAAATTACTTCTTTTACATCAAGATAATCTTTCTATTTTAGAGCAAAGACTTCTAGCCACCTATTCCGAATGGGCTCAGGTACCATCCAAACCTTTAGCACGAATAATTAAAAATAATTTTAATAGACCTAGAATATCACAGATACATTATAAGAATCATATCTTTAACACAGATAGAGAAGTTATGCAAATCTTTACTTCTCTATATACTGACTTATATTCTAAATCTTCTAATCTCATAACCAAAGATCATATTAATAACTTTCTAAATTCTATTACATTTCCTAAGTTAAATACTGTTCAGCAGAATACCCTTGCAGCTCCTTTAACTACCCAGGAAATCTCTGATTCCATAGACAGACTAAAACCCAGCAAATCTCCTGGCTCTGATGGTTTTATGGCTGAATTTTTCAAAACATTTAAATTAACCCTTACCCCCTTTCTTCTCAAAGTTTATAATTTTATAAAAATAAATGATATATCAGACCTTCATTGGAACATATCTAAAACTATATTAATCTTGAAAAATAATAAAGTCAATACAGATCCTCATAATTATAGACCCATTTCGTTAATCAATATAGACATTAAAATTCTAGCTTCCATCATTGCTAACAGATTGAAAAAAGTTCTGCCTTCAATTATTTCCCCTGACCAAACAGGATTTATGTCTCATAAACATTCATGGGATAACACTTTATCTCTAGAATCAATGATACATTTTTCTAAATCTATGAACAATCCGATATATGCTTTGATTCTTGATGTGTCAAAGGCTTTTGACAGAGTGAATTGGGATTTCCTGTTTCAAACCATGACTTGTTTCAACTTTCCCTCTATGTTTATAAACCTAGTTAAAACTTTATACAAGAATTCATCTACTATAATGAATATTAATGGAACTTTGTCTAATCCTATTAAAATAACAAATGGTACTAGACAGGGACGTCCTCTTTCCCCCTTTCTCTTTAACTTATATTTAGAACCATTGCTATTATACTTAGTACAAAATTCTACCTGTAAAGTACCTAGGTTATTAAATACTAATATACTATTATCTGCTTTCGCAGATGACTTAGTCATTTATTTTCAAACTCCCAATACTGATTTGAATAAGATAATAGATTCTATAGAGAAGTTCTCATCTGCCTCTGGTTATCATATTAATTCGAGTAAAACACATATTCTTCCCCTAAATCCCTTGGTGCATAAACCGTATCTTTTTTCTAACGTATCCTTTAAAATTACCTATGAGGTTAAATATCTAGGAATTAATATAGAACATAATAGTCTATCCATGTTTCAAAATAATTTAAATAAGCTTTGGTTGTCAATAGTTATGGACTTACGCAGATGGGAATTATTAAATTTATCCGTATTATCCAAAGCTGCAATAATTAAGATGAATATCCTTCCTACATTTCTCTTTCAATTTAACTCCTCAGATCAAGTTATACCTAAATCATTCTTTAATAGTGTTAATAAAGAATTAGCTAAATTTCTGTGGTACCCTAAATCTGTTAGAATTTCTTATGCTAATTTATCAATTCCAAAAAATAGGGGGGGATTGGGAGTCTCAAATCTGTACTTATACTATTTAATTATTTCAGCCAACAAACTCTTATCCATTTCTATGATGAATACCAATAGATATAGTCAATACCCTAGTTGGATGAAGATGTGGTATCAGCACATTATCAATAATAATATTAATCTGGCTGTCCTTCCTTTTCTTCCTTTGGATATCATAAAAACTCTTAAAATTTCTATATCTTTGAAACAGAAGGTTAAATCATTCCATGAGTTACTAAAAATTTCCAATCTTGACACTATTTCTCAGTTATTTCAGCCGCTCCATTTAAATCCTAATTTTAAGCTAGATGGATTTCAATTTAATCTATCTAAATTTCCACAAATTAAAAACTTTAAAGTATGTGATTTATTGAAATATAAGGATATGTCTGTACCGGAGATACGAAATATTCTAAATGTGAATAGGACTTATACTACAATTTTGTGCCAGTTATTAGAGTTAGTTCTGTCTAAATATGCTCATTTAAAACCCAGGAAACAGGATTTCATTAATTTGGACACGATTATTAATGCCCTAATATCCCCTGAGAAAATGGTATCTAAGTCATACAACCTATTTACCAAATTATTACAAGACTTAGCATGCCTTTTTTCCAACTTTTGGAATAAACACAATCCTAATCTGTCAGTAGATCAGAAAATATATGCTATTAAGATAACTTTGGAGTACTCCCCTTTCAAGAAATTATACTATACCTCAACTGATGATAAATAATAATGCTTATTTCACTTCCTCTAAACTTAACAAATCCAATCCAAATAAGTCCCTTTCATGTCCGTGTTGTTACTGTCCCAAGGCTGATCTTTTGCATATTTTTTGGTATTGCCCTCATTCACATAAGCTTTGGACTTCTTTGAAAATACATTTACAGAGAATGGAATACCACAAATCCACCTTATCTTGGGAGATAGCAATCCTTCATATACCATTGTTATTCCTTTCTAAATTGGACACGCATGTGATTATATACATTTGCTCACTCATAAAATTTTACATTTCTAAAAATTGGCTTGATCGTACTAATTTGAACTGGATTGGCTTTAGATCCTTGGCTTACTCATATATCTCCGTGCAAAAAACTCTGGTGAAGAGTCCCAAAAAACGGATTTTCATGGATAAAGCTATTGAAAAGGTTTTGTTTATTATTAATATGGACTAAGGGTTTGGTCATTGATGGGGTAGGATGTTCTGTTTTTCTTTTCAATGTTCTTAATCATTATTATATTTTCTACAACTATAAATATCATTTGCTTGAGTTTCTACAGGTTACCACTTGTAAATATTGTATATAGTGTTATAAGTCTGATGCTCTGAGTGTGTCATTCAAGTTTTTTCAGCTATGTTAATCGTTCTAACTCCTAAATGTACTTTAATACAATGATGTTGTTAGTGTTTATTGTTGCTGAAGTTTTGTCATATTATTGGATATTTCAATAAAAAGATTTTAGAGAAAAAGAATATAAACCTAGATTATGTGTTACGTACATACATACATAGAAAAATAGCTAGTTACTTGTCAAAATGTAGGGTTATTGATGGCATGAGATTTTGGTTGCAGCACTTAATTTTTACTGCCTTAGTAAAAGTACCCCTGTAATTACCTACTGTGATATACTAGGAATGGTACTGAAAAGTATATGAGAAATGTGTAGATTGCATTTGCTTCAACGTTCAAATCCTAATCAATGTAAAATAACTGTACTTCAGTCAAACATTCAGGAAAGATGTGAAAGTTGAAAACATTTTTACCACAATGAATGATAGAAAAAAGTGAGAAAAGAATTCCAGTAGGATAGAATCACTATTAGACAATTATTAGATTTCTGAAGGACAACATACAGCATCAGCTAGTGAGAAAATACTTTTAGAACACCGATTAGATTCAGTTCCAAGGCTCCATGACATTTTTAGAGAAAAGATGAAAAATATTTTATTCTTTTAGAATATTTGGACATTTGTTACTCAACATGTTTCTTTGCAAGGCACAACTGTCCAAAGCAATGCTGTGCTGTAAAATGAATGATTATAAAAGTGTACCTACATCACGGCCATGGTGGTGCAGTGGTTAGCATTGTTGCCTCACAGCAAAAAGTTCTCCGGTTCAATCCTCGGCTGGGGTGCCTTCTGTGCGGAGTCTGCATGTCCTCCCTGTGGTTGCATGGGTTTCTTCCCACATCCCAAAGACATGCTGCAGGTGGATTGTACACTCTAAATTGGCCCTAGGTGTGTGTGTGTGTGTGTGTGTGTGTGTGTGTGTGTGTGTGTGTGTGTGTGTGCCTTCTATGGAAGATTGGGTGCTGGGCTGGCAGCTCGACACTGTAAAACTCCACTGCCAATCATGAGCGGACAGGTGATCTGCTGTGGCGACCCCTAACTCTGAAAAGCCAAAAGAAGAAGACCTACATCAAAACACACACACACTAATAATAGACCATATGAAAAATAATTGCCAGTGGAGGGAAACTATTTTTAGCAGCAAACATGATAAATACTATTGCCTAGGCTTGAATAATTATTAGACACAGTTTGTTTAGTTACACTGAGAGTTTGGAGTTTTCTTGCAGAGCAGTTGGGATATTTTGTGGGATTTAGGGAACCTGCGAGTACCAGTTGTTATAATTATGGAGTTTGATGATGGTGTCTGACATTATTTTATAAGAAAGGGTTTTGGCCTGGGTTTGCATATGTTCTAGTGGGAGCCTTGTTTTGTGTATATCATTTGTGCTAGAAAATTGGGTGGGACTCAGATAACGCATTTTTTGTCTGTGTGTGTGCGTGCATGTGCATGTGTGCGTGTCGGCGTGTGTGCGCACGTGCGCATGTGCCTGCTTGCGTGTGCGTGTGTGTGTGTGTGTGTGTGTGTGTGTGTGTGTGTGTGTGTGTGTGTGTGTGTGTGTGTGTGTGTGTGTGCACATTTTCATGGTTGGTGGTGAGTCTGCTGTGTGGCTGTATACTGCCTGTATATGTAGAGGACTGAAATTAAGGAGGTATGATGAGGCTTAACCCTGGGTAGTGGGAAAATTAAGGTGAGCTTCACGGGATTTCCTTCTTCATCTGCCTCCCCTTTTCTTTAGTACTTGTTATGCTTGCATAGCTGAAGTTAGCCACTACTTATTTGTTAGTTGTGAAAATGCCTCCGTTAGGGTGGGGAGAAACTGATTGAGGTGCAGAGAGTTGTGGATTTTGAGGGGTAAACATTAGTGTTTTGTTGTAGTAGGAATTATAGTTTGTAGGCAGGTCGCTAATGTTATGAATTTTTATTTCAGCTAATAACTGCACTTTGGCTGTACTGCAGCAATTCACATCTTGTAATCTGTTTTGCACCGAAGTTTTGAACAGGCTGAAGTTCAGTCTTTTAACCTTTCTTTTCAAAATGTTAATCTGGTTGTGTTGCACAGATGTTTAAACTTGTCAAATGGGAATCAAATTCCAGGGTTGCAAATTTCTTTTGATTCATTTGCAGCTAGTATGGCTGTGACCGATATCCATTTCATTCAGCTTTCAGGGACTTAACAGATGCCTTTTATGACATTTGAGAAGACTGACTCCCAAAACTAGATTATGCTTTATAAAAGTGGGAAAATAAATGTGTATGGTATTCCATAAAAAGTAAAAAAAAGGGGTGGAGGGGGCTTCAAAGCTGAAGAGTTTGGTACCATGGATTATTTGGCTGGTGGGTGATCAACACACTTTTTTATGTTTAAAGGTAGGGGGTGCCCTCTGCCTACACTGTACAGGCATCAGTCAGACTGGATAAGAGGAGGAATGACAGAAAAGGTGCTATTGGAGCCCTATATTCTGGCAGTGTGGCAGTTTGACATTTTGTGAGGGCCTCTGCAGGCTATCAGGCACTCCGAGCGATGTTCCTTTGTGGACATGCCCATTGTGGCAATAACCCCTATGGAGGGAGTAGTGGAGAGATTTGAAGTACATTTGGTCTGCTCCTTATCAGATGTTGGATTTTCTGGGTGCAGTCACTAAATAGTGATACACATTTGTTGTGTTTTAGGCTTTATTCTCTGGTAGATTGCTGGGACGGTTTCAGGAGTGCAGTTACTGATATCCATTTGTTTTAAGACTGGGTAGGGCGGAGCCTTCAGGAATCTGAATGCTAAGACAAATCAGGATGTTCTAACAGCTTTCTAAGTTTTTAAGAGCAATATCTGAAACATGGATCAGTTGGAATCTTTTCAGTGGTATCAAAATTGCTAGCCAAGACAAAAGTCTTTCATCTCTGTCAGTTATCAGGTGGACCTCGTTGTTCTAGATGTTAAAGGCTGATACCCAAATATTTTCACAATTTTGGTTACTGTAAACTTAATGCTGGCATGGACAAGTTGGTTATTGTGTTGTAGGTCGCTAATTTTAATGTGTTCTTTATTTTTTTTTCCATTTACAACCTGTCTGGTTAGGTGTGGCTGCTAGAGGACCAATATTTGCAGCCTGATTTAAAGAAAACAGTTAATTTAATTTTTTTCTCTAGAATGGTCTTCAGCTAAGATTATGTATGGCCCAGGTGACAGAGAGTGGAGAAAGGTATTCGGTGTACATATGGGGGGGGGGGGTTTAGTCTGGAGTTAAGGAGTGTGCCTGCATTTATGGCAGGGAGGGGGTTCATGTAAAGTACTCGTACCATACCTTGATATAGATTTTCAGACTGTCCAGATTTTGAGGTTAGGTAGTTTAGATGACTGTTAGGATAATGGACGGTCATCTGCTACACAGCCTTTTTATTTGCAGCCGGCCATTTGCTGCAGGAAATTTGCTTCATAGGTTGGGGTAGTAGGTGTAGAATGTCCAAGTTTGGCCTCATATTTTGGTCCATTTTCATAAAGGGGTGGTTATTTGTCAGATTACTGGGGAATCATTAAAGCTTTAAGTTAGGAATGATGATAGATATTTATGTTTTGGATTTCTTACCTTCAGATCGTTCAAGTAATCTATCAACTCTCTGTTTGCAAGAGTGATAGTTATATTTAAAAAAAAGTCCCTATTTTCCGGCTTTTGTCCCACTTTCATTTATAGTGTTGGCCAAATGATTGCTCTAGGAGTGTTCACAGGTGCTATAAAAGGTTGAGAAGTATGCTTCATGCTCAATTTTAATGCTTTTCCAATATGCAGAGATTGCTGTTGTTCAGAAGTGACTGAATGGACAGAATTTTACATCAGAACTTAGGTCCATTCTTCAAACTTTGCAGGATTCTCAGTCAATTCATTGGGTGGTGGGTAGAATGTGCTAGCACCATACCTTTGCTAGGCAGATATTTTCCAATAGCCTCATACCTCTCTTACATATTTCCACGGAGGGGGTGGTGTGGACAGATTGTCTGGGTTTTGCCTTATAGTTTGGTTTTTCACAAATGGTGCTTCTTGGATAATTTCTATGAGGATAGACTTTTAATTCCCACCCTTCAGGAAATTCATGCTATTGCGACACCAGACTAGTTACATATGTTGTACGACCAGTGTAGCTTTGGAGGACCAAAAAAAAAAAACTCCACTACGGTGGAATTTGTGCCCCACTTCCATGTATGGCTTTGTCCAGATGTTTTGCCTTAAGAGGTTGAGAGGTATTGTTTATATGCACTTATCACTGCCTGCAGTAATTGGAGTTCGCTACAGAGTCCACAGACTGGATAACTAGCTTAATGCCAGTGGTAGGGGATGGGCACAGGGATATTGTTTGCTGCATAGACACAAGGGAAAGGGTTGATTACCAGCTTTAATGGGGGGGGGGGGTCACAGAGCCTGTAGGGATGAAGTAGCCAAATTAGTGAAGCTTGGGAGGGATGGGGTGCTCCTTCAAGAGGTGTTTTACCTGTTTTAAATATTGCAACTTTATTGCTGGGTACATGTTGCTGCTAGAGCTGCTGATAGAGTAATGCAGCACATGAGATGCTGCCAAGGTTCTACTTCCTAACAGAGGAACAGGTACTTTTGTTTAATATGTTAATTTGTCCAAGTGATTGTGCAGGGCTGTCTGTGTAGTACTTGTTTCCAGAAACACTCCTAGGATTGTTTTTCTTATTAAGTTAGGTTGATCCACACAATGCGGTTTGGGATTTTTGGGTGAAAGTCACGAGGTACTCTAGGTATTCCCATCTCTGCCTTTAATGCTGTCTGGATCATTCAACTATTTGCTGTATTACATTCCATCATTGGTAGCAAGAGGTTTTGCTGGGGGATAAGGTGGTTCTGGGTTCTTGAGAATAGGGGATATGTTGCAGGGTAGAGGCTGTGCAATTGAGCAAGGTGGACCCCTGGCAGCACCGATGGTTAAGAGGTTTTGGTTGTGTCTGCACAAGACTTACAGTTGTCCTTTCTTTTGCAGATGGAAAAGTGCAGAATGGGCATCAGTTGAAGGCCCACAGGAAGTGCACTTGAAAAGTGATGCATGGTGCTGCAGTGGATGTTTCAGCCATTGGAGTGGTGCATAATGAGGTTACAGATTTTATTTATTGTATTTTACATTTGTTGACAAGGATAGTCCGACTGGATACATGTCCATTTTCAGCAGAGGCCTGGGGAGAAAAGCTCCAACATGCATGCAGAAAAATATTACATATAACATGAAAAGCACCGTTTATAAACTTAATTATGGCAAGCAAGTTATACAGTCCAACAAATTGTAGATTCAAGTGAGGTTATAAATAGATTCTGACTCAGCTAGAGTTGCAAAGAAGTATTTTTAGCACACACCTTTAGAGTGGAGAGCTAGTCAGGACTAGAGCAAGTGTGATTTGAGATACAATTTGAGACTTTTTTTGAATTGGCTTAAGAAGGGTTCTACAGTAAGGTCAGCAGGGAGGGAGTTCCAAGTTTTACCAATAGAGTTTGTGAACAGAGAGTTACCGGCTGAGTTATTGGATTTGAATGTTTGTACCAACAGTCTGTTTGATGAGCGAAGTGAGCTAAGGTTGCTATATGTGATGATAATGTTTTGAAGTGCTGGCATATTACCTGGTTGTTTGAGTATTTTATATGCCACTATAAGCTGGTTATACTGAAGTAGGAGTGGCAGTTCTATCCATCCGAGGTGTTTTAGATTTTGACAGTTGTGCATCCTGTAGGGCATGCCAGTGGCAAATCTAGCAATGTGATTATAGCAGCTAGACAGTTTGCTAAGATCAGATTTGCTCAGGTTGGCGAGCAAAGGGGAGGCATAAAGAAGGGTAGAAAGCAGGTGAGAGCGGGCAATGGCTGTTCTGGCAGGTGGAGTTAGGAAAGATTTAATCCTGTATAGTGAGACAAGTTTTTTTATTAATGGTTTTAATGGTTTGCTTGACATGCATGTCAAATCTGAAGTTGTTATCTACAATAACTCCTAGGGGTTTTGTACAGGCATCTGGGGAGATGATGATGCTATTATTAGATTTTATGGTGAAGGATAGTGCCGAGGACAAACCAGTAGGGGAGAATAGTAAAAGCTTTGTTTTGTTAGGGTTTAAGATCAGGCAACAATCAGAGAACCAATTTTCAACTGTATTGAAAGTATTCTTGGTTATTGTCAAAAGATTTGTTGGTGAGGTGTCAGAGCATACCAAAGTGGAGCTGTCTGCATATTGAATGCAAGATGCATCTGGGATGGCTGTGTGGAGATCATTAATAAAGACTGAGAAGAGAAGGGATCCTAATATGGAGCCCTGGGGGACCCCTGTGGTGTTAGGTAAAAGGCATGAGATTTTGTTCTGCCATAGTACAGCCTGCTGTCTACCACGCAGATAAGCCTGGAACCAATGGAGAACATGGTTATCTAAGGAAATGGTTTTCGGTGTGTGGATGAGTAGTTGGTCATTAACCATATTGAAAGCCTAAGAAGGATCCAAAATGAGGGCTGAGGATAACTTGTTGTCATTATGGTTCTGGTTAATGACACTAGAGAAAGAGAGGAGGGCTGAGGTGGTACTGTGATAAGGTCTAAAGCCATGCTGAGAGTTGGCCATCAGATTATTGTGAATGAGATAGTGCAGGAGTTGTTTATAAATGCACTTCTCCATGACTTTAGCTAAAATGCTGATGCAGATGAAGTGCAGGGTAGTCATCGATGATGAGGCTGCAGATAAAGAAGCTCAGAGTTGGTATCTGCTGATGGCTGAACGGAAGTGGATTGCTTATGGAGTGGCTTCTGCTGAGGTGGATGCTCCAGCAGCCGGAGGGGTGCATGAGGAGGTCACAGGTAATGCTACATTATTAGGGACTCCTAAGGCACATTAGAGCCAGTGTGGTTGGTGAGTTAGCATGGGGATGAGTGAAGAGGTATGTGAGGGGCAGAGCGAAGCAGATTTGGGGATTGTTACTTTGGGGGTTGTCCACAGGTGTGGTGGAGTCATAACAATGTGAGGTTGGGAGGCATGTTGTGGGTGTGGTAGATGAGTTTCTGTGGTCCTGTGGCAAGGCTATGCAGATATGTTGGCAGTATCATTACTTGGTGGACCTTTTGTTTAGGTGGTACGAAATGGTTAATTTTTAATTTACAGAATAAGGCAGTGGTATGAACCCTTGGCTTTGTCAGATGAGATTTTGAAGGGTAGGTTTATGATAGGGCATTACAAGATTTTGTTAAACCATTTATGTCTGGGAGCAAGGTAAGGTAGCTCAGCTGGTGAGTCATATATTTTGAAGGGTGGGTTAGGGCTACTGGCAAAGTTTTGTAGTACAGATTGGAGTTAGCAAATGGAGGTCCATTGGGTTATAATCTGGGGGACTATGTCTTTTTGGATGTGTTGGCTTTATGCATGGATCCAATTCCATTAACAGGGTGATGTGTTGGTCTGGAAATGCCATGTTGGCCATTGGATGTTTTGCCCTGTGATAGAGGGTGCAGTGTTTAAATTATTAAACTGATCTGTGTGAAAAGAAAAGGCATTGTAGGTGGACATGTTTGATTTACAAGATCTTACAAGGGTATGGGTTTTATTTTGGCATTGGCGAGGGATCATTTGGTTTAATTGAGTTAGGCAGCTGGTTGCTCCATTTAGTTATATGTTAAAGCTTTGGGATAGTGATGATAGGGATCCAGTTTTTCTCATAGATGTGATGTACACTGAATGATGTTTTGGCTTTAATTTTCTGTAAGGTTAGGTACATTGAAGTCTGGCTATGAAGGAGGGAGAACAGCCTGGTTAGACTGGTTGGCGGAGAAGAGGGCAGACTTGCCCTATTCTGCTCCCCCTCTGATGTTGGATGTTTATTTCAATGAGTTTGGAAAGGAGAGTGAGCAGTTGGAGACTGCCTGATAAGGAAAGTAAGCAAGCGGAGGTAAGGACGCTGCTTATTCAGTTGGATGTGTAATTAAATAAATGGTAAATGAAGTGAGTGGTGGGACACTGCTTCATAAGTAAGTGAATGGAGGTATGGATGCTGTTTACTGGGTCAGGATGAGCAAGGTCACGCTGTCCTGATTAGTATTACATGGATGTTTATGCTGTGACTAAAATCAGCTATACTATGTTCCAGTTGTAATTAATTAATATTGGTTAACAAAGTTATGTTTATGGAAGTATAATAAAGGTTGTCAAACATAATTTGATGTGATGTGCTTATTGAAGGAGAAAAGAACAATACAAAATATGAATACTGGAAAACACATCAGACTTTCTATTGTTGAGTTTTAAAGAAAAGAAAGGAAATTATTCTTCTTTGGGTATTTCAGACATAATGCAACCAGTCTAAATTGAAAACTATCATATCTGGACAGTAAGGAAACATTAATGAAAGGTATTATTATCAAGTTAAGTTGTAAAGTGGCACTTTATCTTAGATAAACCTATAAACATACATGTCCAGAAGAGCACCTCACTGGCCCTCTTCAAGAAAAATATTGATGAGTGGATGGGAAATAGAAAATAGAAAAGTCACCCCAGGGATCACTCCAGTGCTTTACTTGACAGAGGCACTGGGAACTAAGGTTGGGTGGCACGATGTCAGGGTAATCCTATGGGCTAGGCTTGTAAAGGCTCCAGGGCCATTAGCCTAGTACACACCTATGAACCTATGAACCTATACATGTGGTCTCTAATTTCTGCACTTGAAATTAGTATAATACATATGGTACAGTGCAAGCAACATCTTTCAATATTGGAAAGTGTGATTGTTTGTTTTTTGATACACTAGCACTTTCAATTAATAGCTACAACAACATAAAGCCCTTGAAGAGATGACTTGATGTATATGAGGATTTGGGAAAAGTACATGATATGTTATCAATAAAAGAAGGGATATAATAAAAATACAAAGACTGTTTATGGATTATGCATTTGTCCAGATCTAAAGGAATGTATTGCTAAATGTCTCATTGTACTGTCCCAAAACTTTGTTAGAAATGTATCACACTAGGAAAATGTAACCCCCACTTTGCATTTTAGATTTGTAAGATTATTAAAACCAAATTGCAGATTAAGCTGATTTATTAAGCACTCTGTTCAGCACTTTTGGTATCTCTGGCCTTCATCAGAACATCACTAATAATGAAATGAGTCATTTAGATAACGTCCCCCTATTCACATGACTCTCCTCATTATCTAAATGCTTCAATCAAAAAACTATAATACAAAACTATGAATAAACAGCTCTCTAACTTTATAAAGCTTCTTTTATTAAAAAAACTTTTGTGTTAATGATTTTTCTTAAAACACACATACTAAATGTAATAAACCTCATACAAGAAGGCTACATAATATAAAGTAATGAATAAACATAAAGAGAATGTGTTGGAGAAATATTCTATAGCTTGCCTCAATTTTAAAAAAATAGTTTGAATGTCATAGACCACATTGCTCTTTCCTTTGATGGGAACAGAGGCAATGAGTTAGAATTTAGAGAGTTAAAGTGACACATTTTGTTTTATGCTTATAGCAAACCTTGTCTCAATTATAATGTCATATACAAAGTAGTGTTAACCAGGAATCTGAATAGAAATAAATACAAATAAATTCATAAATAACTTTATTCATTAGATTATATTGTGTAGAATGTTTATATTAGGTGTACTGTTTAGTATGCCTTTTTTAAGAAAAACTGTTAATACAATTTTTTTATAAAAGAAGCTTTATAAAGTTAGAGATATTTTTATTCATAGTTTTGTATTATAGTTATTTGATTGAAGAATTTGGATAATGACGAGGGGCACGGATTAGGAAAAGATGATTTAAATGACTCATTTCATTATTAGTAATGTTCCGATGAAGGCCAGAGAGGCCAAAAGTGCTTAAACAGAGTATTTAATAAATTAGTCTTTTTGTGTGACATTTTCACTGTTGGTAGTTTGTTTTAGCATCATTGTGCTTGCTTTACCACCACTGAGACACCTGAGTATCATTTGTGTTGTAAATTGATGATTAACTTTAGTATAGCTTAATTTGTCGATTTGAAGACTTTTTGCCTTTGAATATTATGCTGTATTCATTTCTTAGCTTTCCTTTCCTTTCCTTCAAATTTAATTTTGTTAAATAATGTAGTCTAAAACCATAGCAGCTGATGGTATTGTGATCAAACTTTGGTTACATTTATTTTAAAAATACATAAATTCCATTTTATTTACTTACTTATTTAATTTTTGTAAACTGTGCTTCAGGTTTTGACTATAGATGACCCTCATGTATCTGTCCCTAGTCTCATAGAAGAGGTATTAATTTACATGCCAGCCTAAAACTTTAGGAAAGAGCCTTTCAAGCAAAACATCTTCCTAATGAAACAATAACAAAGTCCACAGATCCAGCACGTTATCATTATTAGTTTATATTACAATGCAGCCTTTCTACCATGGTGTAAAACTGAAAAATAAGATGTACAATTGTAAAATGCGCATTTCATTCATAACTGTTCTACATCTGTTACTTGTTACTATGCCATTCTCTTTATTATATACTGCTACATTCTGCTTTAATATGTATAGCTTAATGCCTCTCTATTCCATATTTTTTTTCTTCTTTGTGAACATTTTCACCTGGTCAGTACCTACAAATGGTTATTTGTGATCAGTGTTCCACCCTAGTAAACAAATGTAAAATAAAATAAAATAAATATTTTACTATGTATTCAGAAATAAGTAGTTGTAATCACTTGTCAAAGTTAAAAAGTTTCATTATGTTTCTAAGTTCTCAATACACAGGTTTTAAGTACAATTTCAAGCAATGCCTTTTTCAATATGGTCTCATCTGATCCAGTAGAATAAGTTATGACTCTCTATAATTCCTGAATAGATATCATGTATTGCACTCTCTCCTGCTAGAGCTATTAATGATCTCACAACTTAACCTCAAAATATTTAAACTGCCCTGAGATAGGATGTTTGGGGTTTGAATATACTTTTGATATATAATGACAATGACAAGCTAAGGATCTTAGTAATGACTTTAGAGTAGCTGTCTCCCTTTTATTTGATAGTTACTAAGGATGTTTCATTCAGATCAACACTGGTGCCTGTTTAATGGACAATAGTCACACAAATTCCCTTTTGACATAGATGGGGACTATTCTTCCTACTTGTGTTTCCAGTCGCTCTTATACAGGCTTCACTCTTCATAATTCCTCCAGTAAGCTGCAATGTGCTCTTGGGCATCATTCTGTCATAACACTAATCTCTGTCTGGCCTTAATCATGGGCAGTATTTTTCGTTCCTCTGACTTACTTCTAATACTGTTCTAATGTAATTAATGAGGAGCAGGAAACTCTGTCTTCTCCTGGTGTTATAAATACGAATGTGACTTTATTCTAATTCTAATATTTTGTATCTAAAAAGTGGAAAGATTTCAGAAAATTATTATTATTTTTAACAGGTAGATTCTCTATTTTCTCTTCAGCTATTCCATTGTTGTCTATTTCACTTAAGTCATGTGTTATAGTATGTAGAACCAAGTAGAATATTGAAATCTCTCTCTCTCTCTCTCTATATATATATATATATATATATATATATATCACATGGTATATTACTTTCTAGAAACACATACCATAAAGACCCTAGGGGTGCTGGTCACATAACCAAGAAGTGAAAGCATTTAATGTGAATATTGAAAGATGCTGCGTATGTTTCATAATGTTAAAAATTGAATACTTTTGATAGTATTCAAGCAATTTATCATTTATGTTCTGCAGAAATATAATATGCAATTCAAAGTTGCTCTGATTTTTGAAGGAAACTCTAAAAGTATTTCATTCTTTCATGGAAAGATGAGCTGACTGTAGGCAGTGGGAATTCTCTTTCTGCAAGGGAACTTAACAGAAAACTATAAGCTGTGGATTCACAAATTTGATTTATGCCTCCCTATGAATGCAATAGTCAAAATTCCAGAAAAGGTGTAAGGTGACGTTTTTTCTGCATGTTACAGAAGAAGAGGAGATACAAAGAGTTTATTCTTGTCTCTCAAGAAAATAAAACAAATGTAGCGGTAAAAAAGAGACATTTGCCAGTATTCATAGTAATTTACACAAATGCATTTAGGCTTTCAGAGGTGTGTGTACATGAGCACAGCTTAGTTGCAATTCATAGAGAACTTTTGTGTCAATGCATGATGACCCTGAATGTGCTTATGCAAATGTGCAAATAATGAGACGGAATTGAGGAGTGATATAAATCTTTGCATGCTACTTTTATTTATTTATTTACTTATTTATTTTACATTTGTTGACAGGACTTGTCTGACTGAGCTGAAGAGACATTTTTCAGTGGAGGCCCAGGGAGAAAAGCACCAACATATTATACAATTTTCATTACAAATTAGCATTAAACAGCAATGTTACAGGATTATCACCAGGCATTAAGTAGCAATACAATGTTATACAGTGTCAATAATCAGGAGTATAGCAAAACTATTTCAAGATGTATAAAAAGAAAATATGTCATTAAGATGAATATAGTTTTTGGGGTAAGTGGTTACAAAAACCCAGTTTTATCATAATGTAGTTGCATGAAGGCAAGACAATTACAATAGAATGTTTCTCTGAGGTGATTTGCTTGATATATTTTAGAAGACAGTAGGAAGAGTAGTCAAGGAAGATTAGAGAGAGCAAGTGAGAAGAGTGAGTTAAGGGCAGAAAGTAGATTAAGGTATGGGAATAATCAATATAATCAATCAATAATCATAATAATTATGTAATAAATAATAATATATAATATATATATATAAAATAATATGTAATGAATAATAATAATTATGTAATAACTAATAATCATAATCAATTATGTTTTATACCATTTGTGATTCATAGTCAGTTTTTCCCACTTTTCTGCCCTGGTCACAGATGAGTGATATAAAATGAAGCATCACCAAATCTATCAGATTTGCAATCAGCAAAAATGCTATCTATTGAAGTATGTATAGCCCTCACTGTACTTGGTATGGGGACTTTCCAGAGACAGAATGGGGACATGGTGGGGATCGCACAGTCTTCTGCCTCAAAGATACTACACATTTCCTGGATGTACTCTTGGTTTGGGTGCTTCAGTACATTTATTTCCTGGTTTTACCTCAGGACCAAATATGGAGTATGGATGCCTTTTATGGGCTGGCACATTTCCTCAGCTACTCAGAGTGATGGACTTCACCCATGATGCAATTAAGGCTCCTCCTGGTCCATAGGGGAGCGTTACTGCAGTAGAAATGGCTTCCATTTTGTCAGTTTCCAGGTAGTCTATATCTCTGCCCAGCATCCTGACAGTGCACGATTCCCACATCTGGCACACTAGCTTACTCACTGCCTCATCCTGCATGATGGGATGTCCAGTGTACATCTTGTTAGTAAGTGGAAAAATATTTTATTCTTTTTTTAACAAAATTTGTATTGATTTAACATATGTACATCATATACACAGAAAGGAAGAAATTCAATATCACATACTGTTGCACAATGCTAGAAATATATTGAGTCATTGAGATAATCTTATACAAGAGTCTTGGAATTTCAATAGCAACATTTCAAAGTTATCCCAAATAAAATTCTCAGTATGACTTACAGATATTATTCTAATCACTTCTTTTTCAGTTTTACATAGAATGCTGTTAAATTAAATCATTCTTTGAACATAGAAACTGAATTTGATTTTCATTTTTTGTAATATTTTTTCTGGTTATTACCAGAAGACTCAAACACATTTTTCATTGTTTGGATTTTACAGATAAAAGAAGTGGAACATTCATTACTATTGTTGATCAAGTTAAAAAACAGTTATCAGACCATAACTACTTAAAAAAATATTATCTCTTCCAAATATACATTTAATTTTTCACAGTCCATAAACATATGTGCCCAATCGGCTTTTACATCTTTATTGCACCTTCAACAAACTGTTTTTTTTTTACTAAACTTAGAAATGTTATAAGGGGTAACAAACATTCTATGTACATATTTCCTCATAGAAATTGCAGTATAAACTTGAATATGTTTGACTAAATGACTTAAGTAACAAAGCTTTATTTTTGTCATTAATTGATTCCCTCAGTTCAATACCATCTAAAAAGAATTTTGCATCAAAGTTATTATTATTTATAACTAACTTAAATAACTTGGAAAGCTTCCTTTGTAGATTAATTTACCTTGAATGATACCACTCGTATGCTCATATAGTGGGGGAGTAGTGTTCTGCTCCTCCTCACTCATATTACCTACAAATTAATTTAATTTCTTACAGATGGATAATATTAACTGATTAGCAGATTCATCCAACTTAAAGCCTTTCATTAAACATTATGATGACTTAACTTTTTTCCTTTTTCAAAGCAGTCAGACCGTAATACTAATGAATTTATTTTTAATAAATTCATTTTAACATTGTTCTGGGTTTCCATAAATCTAGAGGTGTATGCAATGGCAAAGCACAACATTTCCATTTTAAAAGTAATGTGGTTTTAAAAGCATATTTCTTAACTGTTTTTTTAATTGATTTCATATATGTAGACTCTAAATATTGAAATTAATTTCCTTCTAATGTAAGTTTTATTAACCAAATGAAAGGATTGTTATATACTTCTAATTTATCATATTTAATATGTTGATACGAATTTAATGTAATCTGTTTCTGAATCATTTTCCATTGACTACTTTAGGTTGAGTCTAACCAGGGTATAACAGAGTTAAAAATAGAAGCAACAGAATAAGATTCTATGTCTGGGAAGTTAATACGACCACATTCCCATAGTCTCATATGATTTCTATAAACAATTTTCAGCTTTTTAGGGTGATCATTAAATTAAATTAAAAATGTCCATAATGTTTTTGTCAGCTATAAAAGCTATTGAAATATATATATATATATATATATATATATATATATATATATATATATATATATATATATATACATATATATGTGTGTGTGTATGGATCTACTTTGAAACATTGCAGCCCATATCACCAAACATCAGTTTGCCAAAATGAAAATCATTTAAAACATA